>NC_073693.1:366505050-366596283 GCF_029784155.1 Uranotaenia lowii
AAATTCTGATGTTTTTTTTTTATATATATACATACCTTTATATACCTTTTTAGTGTATCTTGAATGAAATGAGATTCATCATTCAGTGTTCCGACCCGCAATTTTTGTTCCCAAATTGTTAAATTATTTTTCAAATCGATGCTGACAAAACATATTTTTAACTTTATTTTAATAGCAAGTGAGTATTATTTTTCAAGTGTGTAATATTTTGTTTTCGTTTACGTATGTCGGTTTCGACATTTTGAAAAATTGTTCCGCCCGTGTTAATTTGTAAACAAAAGTTCCTCTTGCTGACCGCGGAATCGTTTCTGCTTTCCAGTATTAACTCGGAGCTGAATAATCAAATTTAGCTTTTAATTTTGTAGTAAAACAGTGTAGATAACTGCCAACTACTGACCAATCCATGGCCATGACGGAGAAGGATCTCTATCGGGACACTCCGGTGCGATATCTGGGTAAGTAAGAGTGTAGGCAAAGAATTTTCAAACCTTGCGTGAACAGACAAGTTGTTACATCACCGTTAGAGAACGATTTGCGGGTTTCTCGGTATGATTCTTAAGATAAACTAAATTTTTTTTTCTAAATTACAGGCTACGCCAATGAAATCGGTGAAGCATTCCGGCCGGTGATAAAAAAGATATTCGTCCACGCCAGTTATGCCGTGGCTATAAGCTATGTCCTGGCCGATACGGCCGACAAGTCTCGGAAACAGTACAACGTATGTTATTGTTTTTAAATGCTTTACGTAAACTTTAATTTAAAACTTAAATTCTATGAAATCTTTTTTATTAACAGAAACCGGAAATCCTCGGAGGAGGCCTTCGTGGAGCGGCCATTGCCAGTGGGGATACACTGATTTGGCAAATGTTCGCCTCGGTCATCATACCCGGTTTTACCATCAATCGGTGAGTATATTTTTGGTTCCATATAAGCTAAAACGCTGAAAAGGAATTTTCAATTCTTCCCAAAGAATTTGTTGGGTGTCCAAGAAAGTTCTTGCTGCCAACAAGGTAAAGGGTCCCCTGGGCAAATGGGCCCCGACCTTCCTCGGATTGCTGGCCATTCCGTTCATCATTCATCCCATCGATCATGGGGTCGACTTTGTGATGGATGAATCCTACAGGAAGTACGTTAAATAACGAAGATTTGAGCAAACGTATTACAGAAGTTTCCATGGCAGAAAATTTGTTTCGCCAAGCACATCCATTTCTCAACAATAGTTTTAGCAAACCAATAATGGACAGGGTTATTTTTTTCTCGAACAACGTAATAATGACATACTCTCAGCGATATAAGCTTAGTTCAATTTCACTTTTAGTCGGTAATGGTCGTTCTTTTACTCCAGCACAATAGGAAACATTCACGCACTTGAAACTACAAAACTATTAAATAAACTAAGATTTCGAAAAAGGAACCGCTGTGATACAGATCGATTTACGGTTTAAGCTTGTTATATTGTCAATTTAAGACAGGGCCAAAGGATACATCTCGTGGTGCTCAACAAAAAAACGGAAAACAATAAACTTACTTCCACGTTGATATGTTAAGCTTTGTTTAGCTTTCGTCTGGCTGTAGATTTTCTCGAAAATTCCATATTTAAACTTAAGAACATCATTCTACAATCTACTCGTAAAAGGGGGAAAGTGGACACTTTTTTCGGCTCTTGCAACCGGAAGGCATTTTCGACCCATTTAGTCGCGATGGCCACCCGGCTGGTTATGAAAAGTTTCAGCTCGCTTGGCCAATCTCTGGTCGTGGTTGTTCCGTCTGTCTGGCTTTTGTACCTGGCCTGCGGTAGAGTTCCGTTTGTATCCTTTTGCGGCATCTGAAACAACAAACGAAAACATAGCTACATATTTCGAACGCCGTTACCCAAAACTCATTCCCATTTGTTAGAAAACGTGTAACGAAATCCTACAACATGATTATAGAATACGTGGAAATCTCGCTCGTGATCCCGTGGAATGACGGGGGCCGCTGCAGCCTGCGATTTTCGTTCCCTTCGTTTGGCAAAATATGGGCGCAGTGTCAAGAAGTAAAGAACCTCCGCAACCGAGATGATTGAAAATCCCAAGAACAGTCCCAGGAGACCACCAATATTGGACAGAAAATCGGTGAATCCGAAAAGTTCTCCCTTCGAGAAACTTCTGAAGTAGGTATCCTTGAAAAAGATGTAAACTAAGGCAACGTTATGCCTTTTCATGAGAAAAGAAAAATAACGATCATCAGTCAGTTCCTCACAATACCCCAAAATTACGATACCTCGCATAAGAATCATTCTGAGTCAGCAGTTCTTCACGAACCTGAAACTTTCCGACGCATAAATCGGCCGTCGATATGTCCATGGCATAGCTTATTTCGAAGCAACCGGGCAGACAGGTACACATCAGGCTCGTATTCGAGGTAAAAGCAATCGACGTCCGGATCTCCTCGTAGCAGTGAGCATCGGCTTGGCTGCAAATCTTCACATCCTCGGTCAGCTTCGGCATGTAGTACAGCACGCAGCCACAGTTTTCCTGAATCAACCGTGCTTCGCACTCCATCTCGCAGTTGTTCCTCGAGTAGGTTTTAAAGTACGACAGATTGGCCTCGTTGGCGAATACGCACTGTCGCTGGCCTTGAACGAACTTTCGTATCAGGAAGGATGCGTCGCTGATGCGTGGGGTTACGATGATCCGGTTTTCGGTGCCCACCATTACGTAGCTGGCGAAGTCGGCCATTTTAGGTGTTTCGGTTGGATTGTGCAGCAGTAGCTTGAAGCCGTAGGAACTAGTTGAGGAACAGTAATAGTCACTCACGTTGGCATCGAGGACGACGGTTAGGCCCATGTGTGCTCCAATACCTGAGAATATTAGAACAAATTAGTTTTGATAATTGTAGAGCTTTCTCTGTGTCTTCTTTTATAATTTCAATCAGACTATTAAATAATTAACAAACTATTCAAAGCCTATAAATTTGAGACAATAGCGGGAGATTCAGGATAACTTTGAAGCGCGTTTTTTTTTCGAAACTTGCACCCATCTGATCCTAAGCGCTTCATTGCGGTTAACCATCAAAAATTTGAAAGAAGTAAACTTCATACAATTGCCAAATGATGACAAGTTTTAATGTAGGTACATAATACATATATCGGAATTTTCAGACAAAAACTCTGTAAAAGTCAATCTTATTTTGAATAACGATATAAATCGGTACTGAATTCGAATATAATCTAATCGATTTTATTCGGGCTATTACAATCGATCCGAAAATCGGAAATCTTACTTGAAAAGATATCTTCCAAAGATTTACCCAAGGCCGACTAACCCCATTAGCCACTACCCTCATGAAAAATTCTAGAAAGTTCAGATCTCATTACTAGGTTATTTGGCATAATTTCCTTTATTTTTCTTCCTACCAGATATTTAGGAAGAATGTTAAAAGTTTTTCACTCACCAGCAATATTCCTTGGAAAGCTCGCGTTCGTGATCGACCCCACAAATCCTCCTTCCGGAGTCCACTCGATAGGCACAAAGGGATTATCCGCCTCGGGAATGTAAGCGTTCGCCTTATCCTCATGCTGCAACATGTGAGCCTGATCGACGCTATTGAACGTACAGCAAAGCCCCTCATCGGTCAGCACCGGTTGAAACATGTGCATACACTTTTGAATCTTCTGCGCATAGCGACAGCCCTGCAACATCTGATCGCAGGGCTGCGTCGAGCTGAGCAACATCTTCCGCACATTGGACCATTTTCCTACGTAGCTGCTCGTGTTGAACTCCCCGTCGAGAGAGCAGATACTATTGAGAACGTCCTGCTCCAAGCTGTTCGGTTTGACTCGCTCGGCAGCCCATCGGCGAGCTTGATTCATGTTGCAGATCGTCACGGCCGGAAAGGGAATGTCCTTAATGTTGGTCGCGATCGGATTCAGTCCGATGATGATCGGCGTCGATTGCCACTTCTGATAAACATTGCTGATGAAGTAGATCGACAGCGTGACCACCAGGAAGAACGAGACGATGAAAAAGGCTCTAAAAACAAATGTGAAATGAATTTTGTTTCTTGAGATGCTGTAACATTTTACCGCTCAACGATTGACAGGCTCACAGTTCCCGCATATTTGAGACCATGAATTGTTGTATTCAAGCAATATTCTCGTAAGTTTTCCGACAGCGATATTTTGGAAATTTCATCTGTGAATTGAACGAAGAATTAAATAAAAAAATAATAAAAGAAATACTGATAGTGTTACAAACTTTTCTCGAAACGAATCAATCTCGTTCCAATTCCATTGTTTGACTTCTGGATTTTTCTTTCGTTGGGCGTCCACATCATTAGTAGATTATCTGAAATACCAAAACTCAGTTTAACTTGAAGATTCACATCAAGAAATTTATTTAATCACTATTTGAACTCAAAGAAAACTAAGCTTCAAACCCCGTTAAGAATAGCTGAAGGAAAAAAAAAACAGTTTTTGGAGGTGGCTCCAGAGAGTAGTATAAAATTTACTGAAAAAAGAGCTTTCTCTGTAAAAAAAAGAGAGTAGATAAAAAATTTACTGAAAAAAAAAATTTGGTTGTTGGAAGGATGAAGGGGTTTTTTTTTGTTTTTTTTTGTTTTTTGTTTTTTTTTTTTTTTTTTTGTATTCCTTAATGGCCCGCCACACTCCCCCACACCAAAAAACTCAATTTGAGCCTCCTGGTAATGGACACATCAGTTCTCGGCACGTCTGGCAGCTAAGATAAAAGAATTTAAGGGTTTTATTTTGTGGTTCGCTCATTTGAAACGAAGCTTTTTTTCCTAAGCTTTACGGATTCTACATTCATTTTTCCCAGCTATTATATACTCACAATGAAGGATTTTTTTGTTAACGGCATAAACTTGCATTGCACACCTGGGGCAGATCTTGAACAAGCTTGATTCGAATGGAACGTTTCGAGATGATCTACTATCCAGTTTACTCGAAACCTAGTATGTTAAAATTTAGAACTCGAACGAGATACGTGATACCGATTCTAATTCGATTCGAGTTAAAACTCGAAGCGAGTATCTCGAATCGAATAGGATTCATAATTTCATACCTGGTGTGCAATCGGTCTCGAGCGAGTTAATGTATTGTGTTGTTAAAATCAAAATATCTCGAAAACGCGTGAAAATTTTTCAACTGATATTATTACAAATGAGGAACTACATCGTCGGTGTCATCAAAAGGTGCTCGAAATCAAGATTCGGGTACGTAAGTGGAAATCGATTGTGCACACTATGCGGAAATATGAGAACGAGATTTTCAGAGAGGCGCTTGAATGGATTCCAGAAGGACATCGAAGAAGAGGCAGATCCAGAAACTCGTGGCGTCGAAGCCTAGCCGAACTGTCGACGAGAGTCTTGCCTGGGACCAAGTGAAGACGCTGGCTCCGGATCGTCAACAGTGGAGGTCGTTTACCACGGCCCTATGCACTGGTGGATCAGCGCGGGAACATTAAGTAAGATATTTTCTCATGAAAACTAAAAAATTTCCGAAAAAACCCGTTTCCGACTGGAATTCGGTAAATCTAGGCAATCCATGGTTTTCACTTCTTACTTTGTCCTGTCCTATTGAAGAGAACAGTGTTTAATTTACAAGACACAATAGTTTTTGGCGACGAGAATTCAAGAATCCACTCAAGCAGTCAAGATGTCTCCAGAGTTTGAAACTAGTCTTCTGCGGATACTCGAGAATCAAACCCGAATGCTCGAAGAATTTACCCGGCAACAAAACGTTCCAGCTCAAACTACAGGCAAAGGATCCAGTCAACAAAACGGTCATCAGAATCCGGAAGATCCACGCCGGCAGAGCCAGAACGAATTTGTGATCGGAAGCGAAATCCACGAATTCAGTTACGAACCGGAAGCCGGAGTTACATTCGAAGCATGGTTTGCGAAATACGAGGACTTTTGTGAAGAAAACGCACTAAACCTGGACGATCCTGCTAAAGTTTAGCTCCTTCTCCGAAACTTTAGCACTGTAGCTCATAAGAAATATGTGAACTACATACTTCCGAAGAAATCAAAAGGGGTGACGCTTGCTGAGACGGTCAACACACTTAATTCCATCTTTGGCCGTCATACATCTCTTTTCAATCTGCGATACTAATGTCTCCAGCTCCAGAAAAACCAATTTGACGACTAACACATGTATCGTCAACGAAAGATGTGAAGAATTTAAGCTGTCTGAAATTGAAGCCGATCAGTTCAAATGTTTGCTTTTCGTGTGTGGCTTTAGTTCCTGTAAAGATGCCGACATCCGAACGTCTTTACTGTCAAGAATCGAAAGCTCCAACCCTACAATGCCGATATAAAACACATGATTGCAAAACTTGTAAACAGATTGGGCATAAAGATAGATATTGTGCCTGTTTCGAAGCGACCAAAGCCCAAGCCCAAGGAATAAACTCCATCAACCAGGTGAACATCGCAACCAAACGGAAATTTGTTCAAGCGGACCTCAACGGTACAGCTGTTAAGCTTCAGATGTTTTGTCTCCAACGAAAACGGTCTCAATATGTTCGGTGTTGAATGGATTGAGCTATGTAGTCACTGGGACGTGCCGTTCAACACGGTGTGTCCCCAGATTTCTACTAAATGCTACCCTCAAGGTGCTCAGTTAGTCGATTGTCTTCAAAAGAAATTCGTTTACGTTTTCAGTGAACAGCTGGGACTTTGTTCAAAGAAGAAGGTTTCCTTAACAGTCAAGCCTGATACCAAACCAGTATTCCGACAGAAACGTCCGGTTCAATACGCATCAACCGCCAAGATTGAAGAAGAGCTCGAGCGACTTCAAAATCTGGGCATCATCACACCGATTTCGTATGCAGAAATGGCCGCTCCAATTGTACCTGTGCGCAAACCCAGCGGCAAAGTGGGGATTTGTGCCGACTATTCTACAGGCTTAAATGAAGCACTTATCCCGAACCAACATCCACTTCCGCTTCCACAAGACATAAATATTCGCGAAGTTGGCCGGCAAAAAGTTTTTCTCGCAAATCGATTTGTCGAACGCTTATCTTCAAGTCAAGGTTTGCAAATTTTCCAAAAAGCTGCTGACAATAAAGACATACAAAGGTCTGTTTCAGTTCAACCGACTTTCTCCGGGGGTAAAAACTGCACCTGAAAAATTTCAACATATTGTCGACAAGATGATCGCTGATTTGGAAGACACAAGCGGATATCTCGACAACATCATCGTTGCAAGTGACATTTTGGACGGCCACATTTCGGAAATCGAGTGGTTGCTAGGTCGCATCAAAGAGTTTGGTTTCCATCTGAAAATCGAGAAAAGTACTTTCTTTATGCAACTAATAAAGTATCTTGGTTTCATAATTGACGTTGCAGGAATCCGTCTTGATCCATCGAAGGTCAAAGCTATCATCGACATGCCCCCCCCCCCCCCCCCCCCCAAAGATGTTTCAACTTTACGTTCGTTTCTTGGAGCAATCAACTATTAAATTCGTCAGGTCCAGGTCCAAGAAGTCGAGTGAAACTGGTCAGAAGATTTTCAAAAGTTGTTTGAAAAATTCAAGAAACCACTACAATCCCAAACTGGAGATGATTGTAGCAGCTGACGCGTCACAGTACGGAATTGGTGCTGTTCTACTGCACCGTTTTCCCGATGGTTCCATCAAGGCAGTTAGTCACGCTTCTCGAACACTCAAAAGCGCTGAGAAATACTACTCCCAAGGCGAAAAGGAAGGATCGGCCCTTATTTTTGCGGTGGGCACTCGTTCTTTTACAATACGATTTCAAGATCGAGTTTAAATCAATTGAAAGCTTTGTGCATATAGAGTCTTATCAAGGTTGATTGGACAACATTCCAAGCCTGAAGACTACGTGATCGCTAGCATGCAACTTGAAGCCGACATACGCAGTAAAAAAGCTGGGTCACCCAGGTATGCAACGAAAGAAATCGATTGCGAGAAGCTACGACTATTGGCCTTACATAGACTGCGATATTGAAGATTTTGTTCGAAAATATTCCAGTTGTGCCATAGCAGCAAAAGCTCTCGTGAAATCAACGCTCTCTTCCTGGCCAATTCCAACGGAACCGTGGACTCGTCTACATTTGAATTACGCTGGTCCTCTCCGAGGTAAATTCTATCTGGTTATTATAAACGCATGTTTCAAATGGCCAGATATTTTAGCAACCAACAACACAACCCCCTCAACAACGGAAGTTCGTGAATGTATTTCCCGTTTCGGATGTCCACATTCTATCGTCACTGGCAACGGTACCCAGTTCACAACCGAACTTTTCGCCAAGATGTGTCAAAAATATGGAATCAAGCACGTGAGAACTCCAGCTTGTCATCCTCAGTGCAATGGTCAAGCAGAGCGTTTCGTCGACACACTCGAACGAGCTATCCTCAAGATGGGGAAAGCGTTGCTGACTTTCCTCGAAACCTACAGGTACACTCTGAACGCATTTCTTCCACAGAACAAATCTCCTACTGAAGCTCTCCTGGGTCGGAAAATTTGCATCAAATTCGATTTGATGAAGCGTTCCAGACCTCAACCAACTTTGGTGAACGAGAATCAAAACAAGCAGAACAACCAGAAGCACGGTTCCAAGCAACGGTTGTTCCAGCCGAACGATAAAGTGTTTGCTTTGATTCACATCCGAAATCAGCAACACTGGGCCTAAAGTATCGTCATCGAGCGAAAAGGTTAAGTCGTCTATACCGTTCTACTGGATGATCCCAAACGCAAAGGATTGATAAGATCACATATTATGTCAATTAATTGCGTGATATAGCAACATCAGGCATGACGCCAACCGAACAGCAAATTCCCCTTCAAGTTTTGCTAGAAGAATTTAAGATTCCGCAATCCAGAAGTGAAGATGAAGATGTTGGTCAACCCGCTGATTTCGAAGCAGATGTACAATAAGATCAACTGCAGACATTGCCAGAAATCAGCGATGAAGCTGGTCCATCTCATCCACGAATTCCTGAAGAGGTTCGGATTACAAGGAAACGAGCTGCGAAAATAACGCCACTCCGAAAGCGCCGATTACCATCCTATTTATTTCTAGTACTACGAACTTTTCTAAGGGGGAGATGTTAGAGATCAAGCAATCCAAGATGAGTTTGTGGAAATCTAGGCAATCCATGATTTTCACTTACTACAATGTCATGTGGAATAAAATCATTCTTATTTAAGCTATTGAACAGAACAGGCTTTCATTTACAAGACACAATACTGATATTCGGTAATTTCAATGCATCCGCCTGTTGAATAATATTGGATGCAAACGTGCGTTCCCCTCAATCGCACAGCACTTTGTTTCCGGAAAACAAATTCTTCGATGCACAAACACAACATCACAATACCACTATTTTTAACATAAGCCAATGTGCACAACTAATGCAAACAAACAATTGATATTTTCACACGAAAACTGCAATTTTTCCGGAAAAATGACGTGGACGAAAAAAACACATTTCCGGCTAGAATTGGGTAACAAAACCTCGTCCCAGCCGTTTAGCTACTCTTTTCATAAAATGAAATGTGATTAAATATATATCGCCGGAATTTCTCCAGTGGAAACTTTTTCACTTTATCCCAGCCTTCACTTTGATACACATTCAAACAATTTTATGTCCATTTTCCGATGTTACATAGGATATTATGAAATTTTCGCGGACAAAGAGAAAAACGCGTGAAGTCATCGCCTACTCCATCCAATGTTCCAACAACAAATTCAGTTGAAATCACTGAATCAATAATCGCTTTTCTCATTTGAAAAAGTCATACATTAAGATTATTAAGATCATTAAGATTTCATTTTTTAGGATAAGTTTCAGATAAGATTACAGATCTCAATTTTCTAATTACAGATTTTTGATGTCAGATTCAGATTTGAAACTCCGGTTTTTAAATTCCAAATTTCAATAATTCATATTTTAAGTGCCAGTTTTCAGATTTTAGATCCAGATTTTAGATTTAGAACTGAATTTCAGATATCAGAAAGAATCATCCGATTCAGATTGTATGCTCTGATTTTTTTTTATTTAGAATTCGAGATTCGAGTTAGGTTGCAAATTATAGAATAAATCTGGAAAACCAAAATTTTCTTTTAAAGTCCTTGCGTTTTGTTTTTAATATTTAACAGCACAGCTGCTTGAAATTAATTTTAAATGATCAAGTTAGTCTTCACTTCATTTTAAATTCTCACTATATATTTTGAACTAGCTTTTAAATTTTTGAAAAAGTCTTAAGTGCCAAAAACGCTTTAAATTCCATCCAAAGTAATAAAATTTGCTACTTACGTTAGTGTTCCATATAGAGCTGCAAAATGATGAATTTTCACAACACAAAGACAAAATCTGTGTATTAATTTTCCTCCAACGTTCTCTGTGTCCATGCGATTAATTCCTCAAATGCCAGTGAACATTGGCAATCAACGAATGCAACGAAGGAATTATGTTCATTTTTTGTCATTGAATCTCTGCCACCGGAAATAATTTCCATCCGAAGCCATCCACTGATGACCGCCGGTGGCAAAGTCGCGCTCAACGGAATCGATGGAACCGGAAACTTAATTAAAAATTCTCACTGCACTGTACGATAGCACTTCAACACTTAATGAGAAATATAAATAAATACTCCACAATTGAATCCCGATGAAATCCGGTCGGTTTGTAGATATCTGCTGCCTGTCATTTTTTGGCAAAAAAAAAATACCGATTGCAACTTCACTTCATCGAACCGGAATGCTGTGACCAGGGTTTTAATTAAACTCTGAGAGAGAGAGAGGGAATTTTAATAAGCCAATAAATTAACTGCAACACCTGTCACGCCGAGTGAATGGAAGTCAGTATTTTTATTTTTCAAATTGTTTTTTTTCTGTCCTGCTGCATGCTGCTGGGCATATCGAAATGCACGCTTCACTTGTTCCAATTCCCAGTGGTGATAATTTTGTTTGAGTCTTTTTTCCCCTCTTGCTCGTTTGAATTCCAAATTTTACCTTTTAATCCTCGCCTCTTTCAAAAATCATTCGTCCATTCATGCATTTCGCATTCATGCTGATAAATTATTACTGGCTGCTCTCCAATTTGGGTCGGATTAATTGGAACTGAATGGCGAGGCAGCGGGGATTTTTTTCTTTAAGGTTGTTTTCTGCAATATTTACTCTCTGGAGCCACCTTTTTGGCTTTCTTACAGAAAGGCATAGGGAACGGTCAGTTGGGGATATCATTAATTAAGGGTCCAAGACCCCACTTTATAGGTACCAATCGACTCAGCTCGACGAGTTACGATGATGTCCGTTTATTTGTATGTTCGATAAAAACGTTCTTAACACATTAACTCCTATTCTAGGTTTCACGATTTTAATGAAATTAGTATCGAAAAATTGGATTTTTTTTCCTGTAGGTCGTAGCTCAAAACCAAAAAAAAAACAAAATTGTTTAAAATTTGTCTATTCCATAGTAAATATCTTGCTTATGTCGGCTCCAAAAAAGGTAGCCATTTGCTCAGCAGCAGTAGCCAGCAATCGCTAAATTAATCACGAGGCGATCAAAAATTTGACAAAAAAACATCAAACTAGTGCAGAGATATGATCGCACGCCCTGAAACGTGTTAGACCAGAGAGCTAACCACTAGACCACCAGTGAACGCTTAAAGTAACGATATTCAAACTGAAAGAGCTTGAAGCATTTTGATAGATAAATTCATCCCGGTGTCTTGGCGGATTTTCTGTTTGTCGGTCCCATCACAGCAAATGGCATTTCCTTAATGGTGGTTTTGAACAAGCAACGATACCACATGTTTTTTGGCTTTCTTACAGAAAGGCATAGGGAACGGTCAGTTGGGGATATCATTAATTAAGGGTCCAAGACCCCACTTTATAGGTACCAATCGACTCAGCTCGACGAGTTACGATGATGTCCGGGAATTTGTATGTTCCATAAAAACGTTCTTAACACATTAACTCCTATTCTAGGTTTCACGATTTTGATGAATTTAGTATCAAAAAATTGGATTTTTTTCCTGTAGGACCTATCTCAAAACCAAAAAAAAACAAAATTGTTTAAAATTTGTCTATTCCATAGTAAATATCATGCTTATGTCGGCTCCAAAAAAGGTAGCCATTTGCTCAGCGGCAGTAGCCAGCAATCGCTAAATTAATTACAAAGGCGATCAAAAATTTGACAAAAATTTCATAAAACAGCAGAGAATCGATCCCACGCCATCTAGCATGAGAGTTTAGGAGGTTAACCCCTTGACCACTAGTGAGCGTCGAGATATGTGGCTCTCAAACTTTAACAGTTTGAATTATTTGGATTATAAATGAACTCGTTGAATATAAGTTCGTTTATCCTCCAAAAAACGTACTGGGCACCTTTTTGGCTTTCTTACAGAAAGGCATAGGGAACGGTCAGTTGGGGATATCATTAATTAAGGGTCCAAGACCCCACTTTATAGGTACCAATCGACTCAGCTCGACGAGTTACGATGATGTCCGGGAATTTGTATGTTCCATAAAAACGTTCTTAACACATTAACTCCTATTCTAGGTTTCACGATTTTGATGAATTTAGTATAAAAAAATTGCATTTTTTTCCTGTAGGACTTATTTCAAAACCAAAAAAAAAACAAAATTGTTTAAAATTTTTCTATTCCATAGAACATATCATGCTTACGTTGGCTCCAAAAAAGGTAGCCATTTGCTCAGCAGCAGTAGCCAGCAATCGCTAAATTAATTACAAAGGCGATCAAAAATTTGACAAAAATTTCATAAAACAGCAGAGAATCGTTCCCACGCCATCTAGCATGAGAGTTTAGGAGGTTAACCCCTTGACCACTAGTGAGCGTCGAGATATGTGGCTCTCAAACTTTAACAGTTTGAATTATTTGGATTATAAATGAACTCGTTGAATATAAGTTCGTTTATCCTCCAAAAAACGTACTGGGCACCTTTTTTTATATTGAGTTTAGTAATTTTTGCTATCGATTTTCTTTAATCATAATCTTTTTTATAGATTAATAATAAATAATTCAGAAATAAGGAATCCCAAAAAAAAAGTTTCTCACACTAGCTTGATAACACTCACACTAGGAAATAACGACTTTTAAATTCTTTAAAATTACAGTTTCTAGGTTCGGTGTTCAAAGTGATTTTTAGTTTATCCGTGTATAATGGGGCTTATTCTGCGACTCGAGTGATAAAAAAACAAAAAAAAAACATGTTTTATTATATTGTTGGAAATCTCTGGAAAATGTTATTGTCGTAATCTGGGGGTTCTCCGGGCCTAGATGCCGTCTTCTCACCGCTGTTAGTGTCCTTTTCTGAAGTGATGTTTACACTACAATATCCGAATTAAGAATGACCAGGTTGGCACAAGTGCCGTTGTATTTATAGTTGAAAGATACCGTGCTTCATTGTAATATTTTGTAATCGAAGTAGTCGGGTTTTCTCCATTCTCGCATTATTTTCTCATGTTCGTCGCTGATTAGTACGTGTTGAGAAACATTTGATTTCATTTGAAATTTCGTATATCCTTTTTTTTTCTATTTTCCTTTACCTACATATGTATCCTACAGTTATGTGTTTGGATGAAATTTGCGTGTTTTGTGTTTCTATAAAAAATTAAAGAAACCACAAAAAGAATCTCAAAAAAATCAAAAACTATCATAGAAATTTAAAATTTTAACATCCATCTGAAAAATGAAATTTCAGGTTTAATCTTATATGCCCTCTTAAAGCCTTGAGCTGAATTTCAAATACCTTTATTGAATGCAAATTGGGAATACACGGATAAAAAACTCTTCAGGTTGTTATCAAAATTCGTATGGTTGGCTCTTCCATATCACATATTTTTGGTTAAACCCATAATATTGCTTAATCAACATCGATAACTATGAACAAACTAGCGTTGCTGTAAAGTTGATTTGGCTGTAGAGGATTTCTCAACCGCTTATCGCTAAAATAATTCAACAGCTAGTAGATTTGACTATATTATCCTAGTCTACATTATACAATCTAATCAAATATCATTGATACTTGAATAGATGTCGAAAAGAGCCGCTCAAAAATGAATTCGAGCGACCCAGAAAAAGTGATAGACAAATTGAAAAAACATGAAGTGGTGTACTCTCGAGCAGACAAGGGAAATGCAGTGGTTATCATGAATAAACAGGATTATGATACCAAAGTCCTTGACATGATAGCAACGGGCCCATACGAAGAATGCGCATTCAAGAACGGGAAACCAAAAGATCCTCTCAATATGCTGATCGAGGAAGCCAACGTTGTCAGGCAAAGAGTTGCCAACCTTATTGGAGATTCGAAACTAGAAAGGAAGTTCCTTGTTCCGAACGCTAAGGTTGCATCTTTGTATTGTTTGCCAAAAATCCACAAAAATCCCATAGCCATGCGACCCATTTCCTCCAATATTTGTACACCCACGGAAAAAATGGCAGCTTTCAGCTTTTCATTTGACGTCTCCGCACTTTTCCCCAGCGTCCCCACTTCCGATGCTCTCGACAGCCTACGAAGACATTTAGAACGCCGCCGAGTACCCCCCAATCAGATCGAAGCATACATCGCCGTCGCTGAAGTTTGCATGAAACAAAACTATTTCATGTTTCGGGGTAAGTTTTATAAACAGACCTTTGGCCTTAGTATGGGTAGCAAACTCTCCCCCCTTCTGGCCGAAGTATTCATGGGTGATTTTGAAACGGATCTGGAGAAAAAAGAAAAACTCTTCCCCCGTGTTTGGTGGCGCTACGTAGATGATATTTTTGCATCCGTAAAAGAACGCTATCTCCCACAGACACTCGAACTCCTCAATAATCAGCATAGCTCGATCAAGTTTACAGTTGAAAAAGAAGTTGAGGGAAAACTCCCTTTTCTTGATTTGCTGATTCAAAGAAAAGAGGATAATACCCTGAAATTTGGAATTTACCGTAAACCAACCTCAACGGATAGATACATCACGGTCGACTCGAATCATTTTGGGGCTCAAAAACAAGCCGCATTCCACTCTATGGCACACCGGTTGTATAATATTCCGATGGAGAAGCCCGAGTTTGAAGAGGAAAAGCAGAAAATTTACGAAGCCGGGATTGTGAACGGATATGACTACGAATTTGTTCGAAAAATCCTTCGCAAACACGCCCGAAAAAAGCATAGAAGTGATACAACTACCTTCAGACCGGAAAAAGGAGAATCTTACAGAGTTAGTCTACCATTTCATCCGAAACTAACTAATGGAATAAGTAAGATTCTTCTACAACACGGATTCAAAACTGCGTACAAAAGTGGGAATACTTTGAAGGATCGGCTAGTTTCACTCAAAGATAGGATTCCAGAAGAGGAAAGATCTGGAATTTACGAAATTCCATGTAAGAGTTGTCCATCGATTTACATCGGCCAAACCCGCCGTAAATTTAAAGTGCGGCTCAAAGAATGCCGTTGAAAACAAAAGGATCAATGAATCGAGCGTGGCCGCCCACACAACAGAATTTGACCATTCCATTGACTGGGAAAAGGTCAAATTAAAAAAATGCGTACGCAAACCTGGACACCTTAACGCTTGGGAGTCTATGTTCATCAGCACGGCCGAGAAACCGTTGATGAACGAAGATGACCCGCCGATTATATCTCCACTTTTCAACCTGATCAACCAAAAGTTCGCATGATGCGACACCCTTTCGACGAATACATCAGCAGTGTAGGAAATTGGTTACGTTAACCGTCTTCAAGTAATCAGTCGGACATCGTCCTGTAGATGGGCAACATCGAGCCCGAAACCGGTCGACAAAAAAGGTAATTTTAAACCCTTTTTCCGTTAAGTAAGAACGTTAAGTGTCGTGTCCTGTAATACGTCGTGTGTTTTTGTGTCTAGTTATTTCTCATGGAAGAAATCGACCAGCACGAAGCGGGAAGGTAAATATGATTAATTTTTTTTCAGTTGATTTTCTTTTAAAAAACAATATTTAATCTTTTCAGATATGTAAAGAGAGTTTACTTTGACCCCCGATGGCCAATCCGGGAGGTGGAATAAAAACAGCGATAAACAAGATCATATCACGTAAGCATTCTTAAGGTGTTGAAATTTTTATCATAATCATGATTTCATAAGAGCTTTTATTTTCTTTCAGGGCGCCGGCCGTTCAACTGGTTCAACTTCCACCGGAAAAACTTAGCAGCAATTTGCTTCAGGGCCATGGCGGCGGCTTCCCCAGTAGATGCAAAATAAAACAAACAGTGCAGTGGTTTAAATAAAAATCATGCCATTGATCGTATAGATAGTTGAAATAAAATATGTTTCATTAAAAACGAAAAATATAAACAATGCATTTTATCTGTTCAAATTAATTTTATTAATATTTTGAATCTATGATATCCCACGTTCACGGGGAGCAGCATTTACAGTAGAAACAGCCATACTTATGATTAAATGAAAATTCCTGTTGGATTCTAAGCATTTATCCTTTCATGGCAAAGTATCATCTGATGGTTGGCTTGATCGTATTTTCGGGTCAGAACCAAACAACCATATTTACAGTACCGTTCATAATTGTATAGAAATTGGAAGCACGCGCACTGTCACTTCGACTTTGAACTTCCATAACTTTTAACTCTGATGATATTTTTTTATCTAACTTCCTGTTTAAGTTAGGTCAACTATCACACTATTATACCTCAAAGTTTGAGCTTTCTGGAGTTTGTGTGGCCTGAGATACAGTAATTCTACGAAAATCGGACTTTGTGGACTTTTCTCATTCAAACAGCAATATCTCAAAAACTACGTAACATTTTTATTTAAATTTTGCAGAGTGATTGTTGAAATATAAAGTAACATGTCTGAAGTTTTTGAAAAGTTCGATCGATGGGATCAAAAGTTACGGGAGATACATATTTCAGGCATGAACCTAGAAATGCGATTGCTATAGAATTTTGGACGATTCATGAGAACGAAATCATTTCCTACACAAATCAGTCAAAAAATGTCTGGTGAAAGCAATAAAGAAAAGAAAAAATTGAATAAATGATCTATTTGTGTTTTGAAATCAGAATCTTGCGATATTGTTTTCATTTTTTGGTTGAAAAAGGTTTACTGGTTGTTAAACATAAAATAGGACTTTCCTATGGAAACATTCGTCCAAAATTCTATAGAAATCGCATTTCTTGGTTCATGCCTGAAATATTGTACCTCGCGTAACTTTTGATCCCATCGATAAAACTTTTCAAAAACTTCAGACATGTTAACTGTACATTTCAACAATCACTCTGCAAAATTTGAACAAAA
This sequence comes from Uranotaenia lowii, assembly GCF_029784155.1. Taxonomy (NCBI): domain Eukaryota; kingdom Metazoa; phylum Arthropoda; class Insecta; order Diptera; family Culicidae; genus Uranotaenia; species Uranotaenia lowii. The sequence continues at coordinate 366,522,327 of NC_073693.1, forward strand.
AATTTAGCGTAGTTTCTGAGATATTACAGTTTGAATGAGAAAAGTCCAAAAAGTCCGATATTCGTAGAATTACTGTATCTCAGGCCACACATACTCCAGAAAGCTCAAATTTTGTGATATGATAGTGTGATAGTTGATCTACCTTTTGCAGAAAATTTGATCAAAAAATATCATCAGAGTAAAAAGTTATGGAAGTTCAAAGTCGAAGTGACAATGCGCGTACTTCCAATTCTATACAATTATGAACGGTACTGTATGTTCCTGTAGACGCGTAATATAATTGATAAATCTATATATTTTTCTCCGTGTAATCATTACCCTGCATTTTTGTCACTCTCTGGAGCCACCCGCATAACTGTCTTATATAAGTTCTACTTTGGGTTATGATGTTTTCGACCATAATTTTCAAAGTCAAAAAAACATAATGCTCTCTATCAACTTTTAACTATTTTCAAGTTTAGAATACGGTTTAGACTATTCTTATCAAATTTAACCTCTAAAAGTTTTGCTCTAACAAATCAAGGTAGGTTTATTAATACATATCCAACACACACACACTTGAGCTTCGCAGATTGTTTTCGCGATGTACGGCTACGATCAAGTTGAAATTCGGTAAACTATTTTTCTAAGTACTGTACCAAGTAAGAGCAAAAAGTCTACAATTTTCTTTAACAATTTTTTTACAATTGGTTTTAGCCTTTTCACTTCCAAACATCGTATGTAATTATACCACTCGAATCGGTATGAAATTACCTTCCTGGTAAATATAAATTTATTGCAAAAATCTTGCGCTAATATACTCAAAACCCCGAGCAAAGGTTAATTTAAGTTTTAGAAAATCTAAGAAATTGCAAATTGACAATATGTTCAAAAAACACCAACTTTTGAAAATTCGTCAAAAATTCTGTGATTCGTATTTTGACAATCTAAAGATGCGAAAATATGCCAAATTACGTCATCTTTCCAATCCTCTTTTCAAAATTTATCTGGTACTATTAAAACAATGTTAACGGTTCATTGATTGAAAAGAACGTTTTTACACCACTATTTTACATTTGTGGATATGATCTCCTAAAATTTAAAAAAAAATGTCCTTATGCGCAAAGTATAGCTTCTATCTTCAGCTCTCTTGGAAACTCAGTAATTTTTTTTGTGGCATTCCGTAACTGATCTATAGCATGTTTTTCGATTTTTTTTTCTCAGATGTGGGGGGAATTTAACCTTTTTTGAAAAGAGATAAGTGTCTCTAAATCCTGATTGGACAGCCTTTAGTATTGTCTGAATGGATAATTTTGGAAGATCAAAATGAAATTCTGCTAGCTTTGCCCACAGAGAACAGACGTACAAGCTAGCCCACGAAACTTATGTAAAAATTCCAACGCCCTTTTTGATCAAATTATTGTTTTTTGGCTGGTCCACCAGATGTCTCAAAACACATAAAAGAGAACTGTGTAAACAAAGCTGAGAAAAAATGTCTAAGCTCTAGTCAGTTTTCAATAGGCCGTATGAGCTACTTGGCATGCTTCAAGAAAATTGCTGTTGAAGTTTTGTAATACGTTCATCATATTGCATAATAAAAAAAATCTTGAAAGTTATTAGCTTTTCAAGATTGATGCAAGTTGAAAGAAATACAAAGTTTTTAACAATGGGATGCTAAAGTGATATTTGAAAGAAACCTGCTTTGAGATGCCTGGAATCAGTGCAGCTGGGTGAGACTGATAGTCAAAATGCTCTTTGACATAGGCTATGCGTTTTTTAACTTCAATCACTGTTCAAGAAGTGCGAAAATTTAAATCAAAGCTGTTAGTTATTTGGACTGTCGTAGTAGTGAAAAAACAAAGAAAGTGACATTTCGCCAAGTTAAATGGAACTCTGATTGCATTTATCCAGCAATAAATTGAAGCCGTCCATTTTACTGAGACTTTGGATTGATCATTTAACGATTACGCCTTTTCGCAAACCGGGCACTTTAAAGTTGATTTGTAACTTTTGAACGGCGAAAAAGATGGCACTTTGAAATTTTACACACTTTTCTGATGATTTTGTCTTAAAATATGTAAAAATGACTAAGATTTTTGTTTTTATCCATATGAAAAACAATGGATTATGTGCCCATAAAGCAAATTTCGAGAAACACACTTTAAAAGTCTAACTTAAGCAAATTTCCAAGTATTTTTCGAAAAGGTAAACTTTTTAGTTAATCAAAGGTGTCGAGATTAAAATATTGCAATTTGGAATTTGCAGAAGAAATTTTTTTATGCATTTTTCTTTGAACTCTTTTTCAAAATCGACATAAGAGGTAATGACTGTTAACACTAAAAAGACCGCACCAGTCAAAATGACTGGTTGGACACTTTGTTTGTTAAATATCTTCGCTTTAAAAATTCTCAAAAATACGACTTTTCATGAATTTCGAATCTCTACAAAACTGTGTATTTTTTATTCCACTAGCTCTTTTAATAAGCGAGAAAAATTTCGCCATGAACACTCGGACCGTGACCAGTCAAAATGACTGGTAAAATTCACAATCCTATAACTCAAACAAGATAATATTTTTTCGCTTGCTTTTGATTTAATTTACAATCTACATTCAAGACAATGAACCCTAGTTGATTTATAGTGGGCAGGAGCGTGTCATTCGTAATGAAATTATTGATTTTCGATGCGAAGTCATGAAGATTTGTAGAAAAAGTTCTCGGAATGGCCGCTGTGTGGCGCTTCAAGCACTTGACTCCCAATTTTCTTAGTCTGATTTATTGCTCAACTATAATCGAACTTTTTGTCAAAATTTGGCGAAATTTCATCAAGATTTGTAAAAGTTATGTTAGTTTTAATACATGTCCATTCGAGTAATCGAGTAATTTTAGGTGATATATATGTTTTATATGTTTGTATGTTTTATATGTTTTTTTTTATTACTAAACTAGTATGAGTAAAATAATTATGAATTGTGTACTTATTTACTCAAATTTGAAGGTATAAGCCGTGAAACTGAACAATTTAAATGATTTTTTTTATACATGATTATTTTTCATATGTTGGTTATCTACCATGGGTGCACGGATTCACCGCAGTTTCTGCCCAAGTATGTATTCACATGCATTCTTAGATTATTAGATTCGACAAATTTCCAATGCAAGTTCACTTACAGGTATTCCGGCACCCGTGTATAAACCTGGCCAGCTGGCACCTGATTGAACATTCTTATTAAAGATTCTTATTATAAGAGGAAACACATCTTACCTGTCGGCAACTTATGGGGTTTGAACCCTAGAGTTTTCTTGCCGATACGGGGAATCGAACCCAGTATACCTGGCATACCTAGACTAGACTCACGCCAATCTATCTGATAGACCACATCGGCGCTAAGATATTTCAACATGGGTGCACGGAATGGCTGTAAATTCGCCGTTGTTAATTGTATAGAAATAATAGTTTTCAACTTGCTTCAGAACACAAAATATTTTTGAGTTAGATATGATAGGCATTTGAAATGCAATATTAGTCAATCGAAAAACTTTTAAGGAAAAATAAATCAATGTGTACATTTGGCAATGTTGATTCATTATTTTTATTTCCACTCTTTTCCGTCGCACGGCATAACTTGGTGCATATAATTCCTAAAATTCACTCGATCCATGGTGACCGTTTTCCAATTTCTTGGATGTTGATCAGATCTTATCAGATAAATATACGATTGCCAAAACCTGTTTTTTAATAATAAATAAATAAATTTATTATTTCAAGATATAATTGAAATATTTCTTTCCCAGGAATGAAAAAACGGAACTTAAAATAAAAATCGTTATTTAAATAATTATGTCTCAACATGAAAGACATGGTTTCGGCTTTGGTTTATTTATATTATTATATTATTATTATATTATTATATATTATATATTATATATTATTATTGGTTTATTTAAGATTTGTAATAATGCTTTTTAAAAAATTGCAAAAAGTCCAATATTTAATTAAACGCGGTGAATCCGTGCACCCATAGTGAAAAACCATGTATATAACACAAATTTGCATTTGAATCTTTAAAAGTCTTTATTCTTTACCTTTAACATGTAAAAAATTGATTTTGGATGAATGGTGGTGAATCCGTGAACCCATGGTAAATTACTCTACTTATATAAAAATATGAATCAAAACCTACAATATCAGGTATAAATTATAGGCATCGGGTTGAAAAATTTCAGAGCGATGGATGCTAGAAAATATCAACTAAAGCAAAACTGAAGTGAAACCGCGCACCCATGGTCAATAACCATAGCAATCTAACATGCTTTTATAATTAGTTTGATAATGTGTTTTAATTTTTTGATAATTATTTGACATATTCATTTTATGACATACACGCATTCGTCAACTATGCCAAAATGAGGTGATTCCGGGCACTCATGGTGAAAAAATATTTCCATTTTATAACAAAAGTGTTATCGAATAAATAACAAAATAATTTCAAAAGAAAAAAGTTAAAAATATTTTGATAGAAAAAATTTCTCCTTTACCAGTCATTTCGACTGGTCACGGTCCGAATAGGTATATTCAATTTGCCGGTCCTTCTAGTGTTAAATTTCCATAAAAACTAAATAATTCAATTTCATTGTATGCAGACTATCAAATTGATATTCTACATGGTTTTATTTCAAGAAAAAAATTTAAAATTGCTATAGAGAAGAAAAATTTGAACTGAAATCGATCCTTTGTGTTTAGTAATCTTTGATAATTACATCTTATTTATGATAAAAGTCTATTTATACAAAACGTTTCCACTGCTTTAAACATTATAAATTATTGATTAAAGACAATAAAAATACTTTTTTCAATTTCATTTTTAGTTTCGTCAAATTCACGGTTTCACCATGTTTCACCGTGAAGGTGAAATTTGTTTTTACCGTGATAAAATTGAAAAACTACTGTTTTGTCAGGAGTGTCAAATTGACACTCCAGGAACTCTAATGAGTAAAAATTTCTGGGACGGATGAGGGTTAAACTATTAGACACCTCGATTCTGAACGGTTTCACACTGAAATATCTAGTATAACCAGAAATATATAGTCCCTTAGCAAAACGCTCTGTTACCGAAGAAAAATATTAATTGAATAATTCAGTTTGTATAGTAGTCCGCTAGAAGTTTTGTATGAAAATTCTCAAATTTATTAATTTCTACAATTCTCAGAATATTTAGTCTTGGTTTCATAGCCCAAGAATATCTGTTAATTTTGAAAGCTATCCATTCCGTTATAATTTGGCGCAACAAGTTTTCATATTATATGGGAATTTGTACGGGAGAACAACATTTTTCATTCAAAACCACTAGAGACACTGGAGAACTTTAGATGATATATGTATATTTCTTTATTCTTGCATTACATTCGTGCAAATGAATCTAACTTGTACTCAAAAAAGGAACAAGTTATTAATTTGCTTCATTCTCAGTTAGGAATGGCTGATTTTGCTCAAAAATAATTATTTTTTACTTTTAAAATGTTCCTACACCACAAAACTTGAGGTGATAGACAAAACCTGACAAATGATTCGAATTGAGGACGCCAAAATCTTTCAAAATCAGTTTTTTTTAACATAGGCACCGAAATTGCTCATGAGGGCTGGGGTTCACAACTGATTTTATCAGAAAGTATGTATTGAGGTTCTTAATTTATATTTGGAAATTTGGTTAGTGTCCAGAATTCTGAAATGATAAATTCTTGATTAAATCTGAATGAAGATCAGATAACTACATTTTTTCCACAGTTGAGTTGTTCAGTCCTGGGCAATTATCAATTTTATTCTGAATTTTTTCCTGTTTCTCACTCTCTGGAGCCACGAGAAATATAAACAAGCATCGTTTTCAACGATCTTTTTTTTCCAAATTTCAACATCATCTCTTCAAAATCAATTACATTCACCGTCGGTAGTCATACCTTTTTTATCTTTTTTTTAATTTGTTGTCAAGAATCGAATTGTATATCGTCATGGGTTTTATTATTGACCAATTCCAGTGCTTTTTAAAAGTGCCATCATACTATTGTCTCTGGTTTTAAAATTGTGTAAGTATTTATGCAGATTTTTGTTTTATTTATACAGCAATGTCATTCAGTTGTGATTAACGTGCTATTAAACAGAAGTTGTTAGTTCACAGCCATTCCCCAAAAGCTCAAAGCAAAGCAAACGACGGTTCACAAATTCTCCTGACACTAATTAGATGAATTGAAAGAGTTGCAGTCGTCTCATCCGCTTCGGGGGCAAACTCAACACACAAAAAAAACTCATTACCGTCGGTGCGAAAATTATCTTGGTTTTACACTGCACCGCGTAACCAGATCAGCTTTCCCAAACCCCAAAAGTGAGTGGGGAAAACCGGACACCAACCCAGCCACAAATCCCCCCGTTCGTCGACCAGCCATTCGCTTCAATTTCCACACAGTTTCCGGTTCCGTTTGGCGCTAATCTAAAAGCTCCGACGGGAATCCATCTCTCATCCTACCTTCTTATTTTCCTGCTGACTGATTTTTTTTATGTTGCTCTCGTTTTTGCTCCTCGTTTTTGAACGACGATCCAACGACGATGATCCGGTTGAGGTCAGGCCCCGTAACGAAACTCCACAACTGTGGTGTCATTCAGGAAATGCTGTCGCTTTTATTTTCTGACCATTCGGTGTCCTTCCTTTCCGCCTCTCATGTTCCGGATCCATTGCCCCCATGGTTCGGCGACGATGAGGTTGCTTGCTGATGATGAATCCGTGATGCGACTTCATGTCAAACGGTCCGCAAATGGTTAAACGACTATTTTGTGTGTACACTTCGTGTGTGTGTCCTTACTTAACTAGGGGGAGGAGTTCCAGTTCCAGTTGTTGGGTGCATCACGGACTGGATGGCCAGTCAGTCGTTGCACGAAACATGTGTGTGCAGCAGGCAGAACGGAAGTCGGATTTTCTCCTATAGCATTGGGTTGAATGAGTTTGATTCAAAGCAAAAAGTGGTCATCCCATATCTACTACTATGTAGTGTGGTGGTGGTCAAATAACTCAAATAGCTTCCGGGCAAGTGGTGTGTTGGGTTGATTCTGTCAAATGAGAGAAGTTACAGTTTCACAAATAGGAATCATATTTTCTTTTAATTCATTTTATAACTTTTATATGAAACTTGTTTCGAAGAAACATCAACGATCTCTTTCTAGTTTAATGAAAAATAAGTAACATAAACTTGAATTTATGGGAAGAATTGAGAATCAAATATTTGAAATTCTTCTTTTTCTATATTTCCATTAGGTAAATGATCATGAGCGGAACTAAATGGCTCAATTCAATGCAACTCGGTACAGTTGATCAAGCGGTATGGATAGGGGTTACATCCGATCGTTTTTTTTAGTTCAGCGGATAGATCTAGATTTCTGCTTTCTAATAATGATTTGTAGAATTCTTTAGAGTAAATCCTAATAACTCCAGAGCTGTTTTACTAAAGAAAGAATTCTGGTCTTGAGCGGAACTAAAATATGATCTTGAGCGGCACTATTATGTACTGCCAACATCTTTAATAGCTCTCATTCCTATTCTTTGTGTAACTGTGAAAACTTCAATTAAATTCCATCTTAAAGATTTTCAAGTATAAAAAATTAATATTTTTACGTAAATAACAGAATCTTAGTCTTCCAAAGTTGTTTGCATTTATTTTTTACTTCAAAAAGATATCCAATTTTCACTTTGATTCGCTGTATCTTATTTAAAACAATAGATTCTCTCAAATTTTAGTTTTTTAATCTTAAAAATTTAATTTTTTAGTGTATTGTGTAATGTGAATCATTCAACATTCAAAAAATTACGAGTAGAGTCATATTGCCCCGAACAACTTTTGAAGGAAACAACAAAGTCAGTATTACAAAAGTATGTCTTAAATAACAGATCTAAATCGAGGTTTTTTTTGTGAAAACAACATCTGATTTTTTTTTGTTTTTTTTTTATCCAAAAACTCTGTGATGGACTTCTGTGATGCTATTTCCTTTAATTTCATTGAAAATTGAAAATTCTTATTTAAATTTTAGTTGAGAAAAATCAGTTTACATTACAAAATCTTATTATACTTTTCTAATCCAAAGTAAGAAATTTAAATGTTGAATATTGGCTAAAATAATTATTATTTTGGCAATCCATTCAAAATTTAAAAAATTGGGAAATCTGTGAACATTTTAAAATGCTGTGTTCTTTGATACAGATTCTGTGATAAAAATATGCTCAAAATTCTGTGAAATCACAGATTATCTGTGATTTCGGCAACCTTGCTCTGAACAACCCATTTATAGAATAAAATTTATAATAAATTCCAGTTTCTTATGAATCACGATAAAATTTATTTATATTAGAAAACATGTAATTATTAGGTATTTAGCTAAAAAAATTATTTCCTAAACCGATTTCCATGAGTTCGAGCTCAAATGTAAGCATCAACAACAAGGGAATCGGATAGGATTTCAATACTAGGCCATGCACCAATTGAATCGTTATGTACGTATTATAAAATTGCAGATCCGATGTGCTTTGCTACACTCAGAGGAAATCTTATTATAAATTTCATAAGATACATCTTATGAACCGCTTTTTTGTTTCCAAACTTATTTTTTCATAAGAGTCTTATGAAATTCTTTCAATTTTCATACGAAGTTCTTATGAAAAATAGAAGAAGCGGCGTTGTGAAAAAATTATGAACACATTCATTCCATACATCAGTCATTTTCTCACCGTCGTACCAAGCACTAACCAGTTGTGGAGCCATTAGTTTTTCTCAAAGTTGAAGGTAATTTTGTTATTCTACATGGTAAGTTTATTTTTTGTGAACGCTCAAATTATTTGTTAAGTTAAACATATTTATTTATGTTTACTTTTCAGCATGTTGACAGACGAAAAGGATTAGTTCAATGGACCGGGTGCGGCAAAATGACTGTTGGAACCGTGCCTTGATGTGTTGCTTATGGTCATCATGATGTAATTGTAAGCAGCGGTTTATTTTAGAGCTAGTATTTCAACTCAAGATCAAAGATAGTTCTACTCAAGATTATATTTTACTTTAAAAAACCACGTGATTAACTGATATTTTAATGAGAAACTTAAAAAAAACTAGACTAATGCTTTTTCATGAGTTCTTCTACCATTTTAGTCATTAAGCTTCAGTTCATAACGATCAAGGGTTACATAAATTGACGTTTAAAGTCAGCATAGATTGGGGAAAATTGCAGCAGAAAAGGTATATGTTTTTAAAGCTTCGAATAACATTATTTCATTTCATAAATTTTAGCAAAAATGGCAAAGCTTGTATGAAAAGATCTTATAATCAAAGGTTTGAAGAACCTCTTAGCTGAATGAAACTATGATTTCATAGTAGTCAAAGATTCCTTTGAACTCAGCTACAGTATTTGAAAAACCCAATTACTAGTATTTCACTAGCTACTTGCTAGCATCCTCAGTAGGTCAAGTAGTGAAGTACTAGTATTTGAAATACTAGTATTTGGGTCTTTCAAATACTGTAGCTGAATTCAAAGGAATCTTCGACTACTTTGAAATCGTGAAAAGATCTTGAAAAATTGTATTTTAAACATTTCGATAAGATTCGTAAACAATCATGGCCTTACTAGATCTTAGGAAAAATAAAAAGTTCTGCTCAAGATCAGTTTTCGGCTAGTTCCGATCATTAACCCTTGGTTTTCTTTTAAAAACTTTTAAAGGAAGCTGATTACAGTACAATATACAGTCAGGCGAGTCACCTTTCAACTGCTTTCTTTTCCCAACGAGCTGTTCTTGAATCTAAAAAGATTTTCGAACAATTTTCTCGCTCTTTTTACAGTATTACCCATGAAAAAAAATGCGAGAATTTGATCAAGTTTAAAAATCGCTTTTCTTAATATCTACTTGATTTGAAAACCTTATAATTCATTCAAGCATTTTGATAGACATATTAAAAACAAAGTGTCGATGTGTCCACTTTTGCTCTTAATTATACTCTATCCAGGCGTGAAGTCCATGTCCTAGAGTTGGAGGGCTCCAGAGAATCGACACTTAGATGAGAGAATTCACAGGCCTTCGCTTGAGCATACGCCCATATTGAAGAGTCAAGAGGGTTCAAATCTGAACTGCTCGTAGACCAAAGATCCTACGGCAAAAACTTCATATTCTCCTCCAGTCAGGTTAATGTTCTTTCAGAGGTACGGCATGAGCTCCATATTGTTGGAAAACAACATGCTCGAGTTCACCAAAGTTTTGCCAAATCCACGGAAGCTCCTGATTCTTCAAAATGTCCATGTGACTTCAGTAGGTATGAACTTTTACTTCAGCTTTTATGAAAACAGGAGGAGTCCGCAATCCATTCGAGATAACCGCTCCAAATACCATGACTCTAGTGAGATGCTTGGATTTCGCATTCTCTTGAAAATCTTTAGCCATCATGGATATATTTCACCCATTCTTTTCATACCGATTCTTGCGTGAATTGGATAACGAATCAATCGAAATATTTCTCGTCTGAGAACACGATGATTAGCTGCTTTGTTTGAACGCGAATCCGTTGTCCTTCTCTAAGAGTCCGGCGCCGATTGATCGACGCACAGGGCGTAGATCAAAGATCTCAACTGCTGGCAATCCGGAGCCAGAGTCTTCACTTGCTGCCAGCCAAGGTTCTCGTCAACTGTGCAGCTTTTACGAGCTTCTGGGCCTACTTCTTCTTCGATGCCCATCTGGATTCCAGTCAAACGCCTCTTTGCAAATCTCGTTTTCATCTTTTCGCAGCGTGTTCCCAATCCATCTCAACTCGTTCCCGGATCTCGATATTTAGCGCCTTTTGATGACACCGGCAAGGTAGTTCCACGTTTGAGATCCAGTTTCCAGGACACCAAGCGCGGATGATGCATAAAAACTTGCAGCGATTCATAAAAACTTGCAGTTTTCGCATCGTCATTGCATATGTGCACTGTGCACCATGCGCACTCGTACAACAATACGGATTTGACGTCTTAGGGATGGCGTGATCGCCAGATGTTTCGGAGACTCGCAAACGCAAATCGGACCTTTCTGATCCGAGTTTCGATGTCTTTCCTGGTACCACCATCAGGCGTAATCTGGCTACCGAGATACTGGAAGCACTCCACTTTTTCAACTTGTTGCTCAGCTACCATGAAACCATGGAGGGATTTCCTGTGTTGATTCCATCGACTTGGTCTTTCCGACATTGACTTTAAGACCTGCTGCCTTGGAACTTTCGGTGAGGTCGCCGAGTTTGCTCTGCATGTCCGGTTGTGTTTGGGCGAGCAAAACAATATCGTCAGCCAAGTCAAAGTCGTTCAGTTGCTCCATTGTTAAAGGATTCCACGGCAATCCTCGGTTCGGTGCACAGTCAATCGATCCAGTCAGAATCTCATCCATTACGATAAGAAAAAGTAGCGGTGATAAGATACACCCCTGTCTCACTCCAGCAGTTACCGGGATTGGTTCGGACAAGACACCGTCGTGCAAGACCTTGCACGAAAATGCCTCGTATTGTGCTTCGATGAGATGGACTAGTTTCTCTGGTACTCCTCTTCACCTTAGAGCCGCCCAGATGTTTTCATTTTATCGGACACGAATGCCAAAAGTTGGTAAAATGTCCTAAATTAAATTAATAATAATAATAATAGATGTTTTCATGGTTATTTAAGTCGGTCGAATGCTTTTTCGAAATCAACGAACACCAGCAGAAGAGAGTCCTGGAATTCGTTGATTTGTTCCAGTATGATTCGTAGCGTTATGATGTGGTCCACACATGATCATCCGGATCGGAATCCAGCTTGTTGCCGTCGGAGTGTAGCGTCGATTTTCTTCTGGATCCTGTTCAGGATCACTTTGCAGAGTACTTTGAGGGTTGTACAGATCAACGTTATGCCTCGCCAGTTACCACACTCTGTCAGGTCTCCTTTCTTTGGGACCTTTACGAGGATACCCTGCATCCAGTCGGCCGGGAATGTTGCAGTATCCCAGATGTCAGCGAAAAGACGGTGCAACATTTGTGCTGACAAGGCAGGGCAGGAATGCAATCGATCCCAGGTGCTTTGTTGGATTGCATGTTTTTGATTGCCGCTTCTATTTCAGTCAGCGAGGGCGCTTCCGAATTAACGCCATTTAAGGACCGTATCGTAAATTATGAATACAACTTACAAGTCTTCTATTTATTTATTGTTCTTTTATATTTCAATTCTGGTTGTTTGTACATGTTTATTAGACTTCAAAGAATTGGATAACAGCAAGGATCATCTAATTATCCTTGGATCTGCTCAGTTCACGCACTTTTCCGTTGGCTCCTCGCATTAAGTTTTGCACAGCGGTTGTATCGATGGTATTGCTTACATTTATCCAGTCCTTCTTGAACTGATTGATGTCAACAGCTTCATGGTCCTTCTTCCGCAGTTTCCCTTTCATCAGGGCCCAATACCTTTCGATAAGCCGGATCTCTGGGCAATTTGGAAGATTCATCGCTTTTGCCACGAAATTGACTTCCATCTCTCGATACCACTCCAAGACTGAACGCGCGTAGTGGCATGATGCAAGATCTGGACAAAATAGTGTCTGACCTTTATGCTTCTGAATGAGTGGCAAAATACGCTTTTGAAGACATTCAGTCCGATATATTTCGGCATTCATGTTCCCGAAAGTGAAAAAAGGTGATGACTTCATACCACATTGACAAATTCTTTGCCAAACCAGCACCTTCTTGCCAAATTTTTCACAAAAAATTGACTTCTCCGAGTTTGGGACATCCGTTCCTTGAGGCACAGTGTAGAATTGTGCACCTGGAAGAGTTTTATAGTCCATTTTCACATTTGTTTCATCATCCATAATAATGCACAAATTCTTCTTGCTCAAAACCTCATCGTACAACTTTCGAGCTCGAGTTTTCACGGATTTCGCCTGAATTTTGCTGCGTTTCGGACATTTCTGCTTCTTGTAAGTGTTCAAGGAGTTATGTGCCTTGGCACGTTGCACCATTCCGATTGATGTCCCACACTTTCTTGCGCAATCCCGAAATGACAAATTCCGTTTTCTTTCAAACTGCTGGCATATTTTTTTTGTCCAAAGCCGGCTTGGATGCACCAACTTTTCGGCCACGACCAGGTAGATCCCAATGTGGTGGAAAGAAGGTGATGAAGAAACACGCACACTAATACAGAACTCGTTATTCAAGAAGTAAAAAGGTAAACAAAGCCTACGTCACTTGCCAGGATATTTATGTATCCTAGGCAAGAATCGTAAACAGCAGTTGGCAATGATTTTTTTCTCTATAGTTTTCGCGGTTGGTTGTTTGTTTGGAAATGCAACTGACGTCACAAATTGTCATGGTTTCAATGTTTACAAAAAAAAACTTTTACTAACACTTAGCACGGGATTTCCATCGCCACCTGAGATGTGTATACAGGTTGGGTAGATCCCTGAAAGTGTTGTGCATACCAAATCGGGCAATAGCATTTTGAACTGCACAGATGCTGACTTCTTCCTGTTTCGCCAATTTTCTTATCGTCAAGCCGGGCTCCGAACAGTATTTGGTCACAATCGTTTTCCGTTTTTCTTCCGAAAGTCCCTTCATTGCTGCGCCGGGATACAAAACTCAACTTTTTTCGACCTATTCTGTTTGTTTACTATGTTTATAACACGCGATCACTGAACAGCTGTCAAAACACTTCATAGTCTTTTTCACAGAGAGGCTTAAAATTGACTTCATAAATTACGATACGGTCCTTATGCGGCTTACTGTCGGCGCTTCGAGCTGCGGGTTCTGTTGGCCATCGCTATTCGTGACTAGGAAAAGTTGTTCGAAGTGCTCAGTCCATCGTTGAGCTGATGTGTTCGATCGGTCAATAACTGACCGGCTCGGTCTTTCAGCGGCATTCTTGCATTAGTTCTTGCACCACTGAGGCGGCGAGAAATGTCATAAAGTAATCGGATATCTCCATTGGCGGCGGCTCTTTCTCCCTCTTCGGCTAGGGAGTTTGTCCAGGCTCTCTTGTCTCGTCTACAAGCTCGTTTAATTGCCTTTTCCAGCTCCGCATATCGTAAGCGGGCGGCTGCTTTGGCTGACCCGGTACATGCCTGCTCAATTCCGACTTTCGCCTTTCTCCGATTACACTAGTTTACAAAATTTAAAAAAAATCGTGAACTTGATTAACTGACCAATATTTTTAATGTAAAATCGGGCGCTGAATCCGAAACTGAAATTCAAAAAAATCTCAGTAGAACCGTTTTTGAGTTATGCTCCAATTTTGAAATTTCGGAAAAATTAAAAAAGTTATTGTACTTAGATTGAAATATCTCGGATAGCATAACAGTAATTCGAAATCCCTCTTTTGCATATTGAAGGTGAATAAATTTTCTCTCGATCATCCGAACATTGTTTTTGCGTTTGACCAACAGTATTGTTGATATTAGTGACTTTATGAGAAAAAAAATTATAAAAAACGCATTTTTTTAGAGAAAATTTTGCTTTAACAAAAGTTTTAGACTCAATAGTAGCATTTAAAAAATCTGATTTTCTTTTGCCCTTAAATGTCAATTTAAAACAAAGATTTCAAGTGGTTGTTTATCAAAATCGGTTGAAAATTGAAGAAGTTATGGCTACTTTACCATAACTGTAATTTTTGCAGTTTTTAATAATTTAACGAACCGCAGTATACTTATAATAGTATAGGAAGAATAACACATGGTAAATCTCACTCGCTCCAAGTCAAAATTATTTATTAGCTTACCAGAAGGTCACATGCCAAGTTTCAGGAAGATCTGACCATAGGCAGGGGTTGCTTGAGTCTCAAACGTGAATACAATTTTAAGGTTTTCTGCCCGGCAGGAACAAAAAATACTGGTTTTTCATCAATAACTTTTTTCATCACCAGCCGATTGTTTTTTATGGTTGATTTTCTCAAAGCCTAAGTTGAGACAAATATTTCACCCGAAGACTGCAACACGATTGGACTTGACGTAAAAAAGCTATTGCAGTTCAAAGGCCGCAAATTTTGTTCAAAACGCAATGAGTACTTTTTACTCATTGCGTTTTATACGAGAATTTTCGACCAAAACACAATCTTTGAACCGCAATAACTTTTCTGTTTCAAACCCAATCGAGTTACAGTCTTCGGGTGAAATATTTGTCTCAACTTAGGCTTTAAGAAAATCAACCATAAAATACAATCAGCTAGTGATGAAAGAAGTTATTGATGAAAAACCAGTATTTTTCGTTCCTTCCGGGCAAAATACCTCAAAATTGTATTCACGTTTGAGACTCAAGCAACCCCACCCTGTGATCAAATCTTCCTGAAACTTGGCATGTGACCTTCTGGTAAGCTAATAAATAATTTTGACTTGGAGCGAGTGAGATTTATCATGTTTCATTCTTCCTATACTATTATAAGTGTACTGCGGTTCGTTAAATTATGAAAAACTACAAAAAATACTATCATGGTAAAGTAGCCATAACTTCTTCAATTTTCAACCGATTTTGATAAATAACCACTTGAAATCTTTGTTTTAAATTGAAATTTAAGCGAAATGGAAAATCAGATTTTTTAAATGCTACCATCGAGTCTAAAACTTTCGTTGAAGCAAAATTTTCTCTAAAAAAATGCGTTTTTTATAATTTTTTTTCTCATAAAGTCACTAATATCAACAATACTGTTGGTCAAACGCAAAAACAATGTTGGGATGATCGATAGAAAATTTATTCACTTTCAATATGCAAAAGAGGGATTTCAAATTACTGTTATGCCGTCCGAGATATTTCAATCTAAGTACAATAACTTTTTTAATTTTTCCGAAATTTCAAAATTGGAGCATAACTCAAAAACGGTTCTACTGAGATTTTTTTGAATTTCAGTTTCGGATTTAGCGCCCGATTTCACATAAGAAATGACCTTCAGTTTACTGAGTTCAAAAATGCTGTAAACTAGTGTTATCGACCATCATCCTCCAAGTTTCATCCGACATCTATTCACTTCTTCTTCCACAAACTTTACCATGAGTACCCTGGCTCGTCGTGATAAAGGCATTCTTGATTCCACATCACTGTTCTTCGACTGTTCCGTCTGTCGGCAAATCCGAGGCTCGGGATTCTAGCTGTTCAACGTATGCCCTTTTCACCTCTGGATTCTCCAACCGGCGGACGTCGTATCGACACTCGACTTTCTCCTCCCGCCGTTGGACACGCGCGACTCTCAGTCGTAGCTCGCCAAGGACGAGGTGATGGTCAGATGCAATGTCTGCGCTTCGTTTGCTGCGGACATCAAGAAGGCTACCTCTCCATTTTCGGCTGATGCAGATGAGGTCAATTTGATTTTCTGTTCGGCCATCTCGGGATACCCAAGTGACCTTATGTGCTGGTCGATGGGGGAAGAGCGATCCACCGATCACCATGTTGTTGTTGCCACAAAATTCTGTCTCATCTGTCCTAGGCCATGGCGCCCCATGATGCGCTCAAAGTCCTGATTATCGGAGCCAATCTTTGCGTTGAAGTCGCCCAAATGGATTTGAATGTCACCCTTCGGAATTTTCTCTACCACGCTGTTCAGTTGACTGTAAAACTGCTCTTTCTCCTGCAAATCGGCAACGTGGAAGATTTCTAACCCGTGTTCTAAATCTGGCTACGATTATTCTTTCGTTAATCCGTTCCCATCTAATGAGGGCTTAACAGAAAACCAACTCTTCGTTCCCGAGTAGAATGTTCTCCTCGTATGCCAGAGTAAAGCAGGACTTGCCCGGATTGTGTCTTGTGCTCTCCAGTATTAGGCCAACGGACTTCGCTCAGTCCCAGAATTTCAAGCTTAAGGCGGCTAGCTTCTCTAGCAAGTTGAGCCAGCTTGCCTTGTTGGGCAAGGGTTAAAACGTTCCAAGATCTTATTCGTGTCCGTTTTTTCATGCTAAAAGTCGTCGCCAAAGTTCCAGGTCGGTCATTTCTTTCGGATTCCGTAACAATTTTAAAATCGGGAGCAGTAGGTTGTTAGCCTAAAGTCCCTATCCCGCGATGGGGCTGCCATCTTGGACTTAGCTGGCGGGAGCCGCATTTCATAAATTCAGCCGCTCGCTGCAAGGCAGACGCTGTTTGAGCCGCCCCTGACCTGGGGAACAGACGCGTGCGGCCACCTTCTCAGTCTGCATGCGTAGTTAATTATCATAAAAAAAATTAAATGAAATTATACATTAATTTGGACAAGTGAAATTATTATCGCTTCTTGTCAGAGCTGTTCACACCAGGGTTACTGATAATCGCTTCGTTTACTTCAAAATTTTCAATCGTTACGACGCAACCACAGTAACGACGCTGTTAAGCATCGACTCGCGAACGAATCAAAACATGCAACATATGAACGCCGTCTTAGTGAACCATGTACTATGAATTTTCGTTCTGTTTGTGTTGCCTAGCGTTCCTTGTTGATTTTCTCCTTCCGATTTTTAGTCATTGTTTACTCCAGCAATCATTCGCTTTGCTACTGAATGAACTCGTTTGCGAGTTGATTCGGCGCGAGTTGATGACGATGCTGTTGATTCATGCCCGAAATTAGACCTTTAAGGGAGAATGCTACTAGGGATCAATTCCTGGGCTAAAGACTAAGACCGACATTTAATAAAATAATTAACACAGCTTAAGAGGAAAATAAGGCAATTTTGGCATAAATTTGGTTTTTGGGCATCTCTTGCGTTCCAAGAATTAACTCGTTTTCCTTCATGAAGCGTTCGCGGCGAAGCATGATCGTCAGCGAGTCGAGTAGATGTCGAAGAATTCGACGCCGTCTACGCGCAATGTTTTCATTAGAAGCGAATGATGATTGTTTGATGGTTACCGATAGTAACTCAAAAAATAACGGATCACTAAAGAGGGGAAGAAAAACAAACTAGGATTGCGTCGTTCGATGCTGAAAAGCGTCGTTTCTAAAGAAAACAGACTTTCTATGTTGAGGAGTAAACTCGTTGGTGACTAGGATCGGGGTGAAAAACCATTCTGAGCGAAGATCAGCAACCTTGGTTCACACTATAACCCACTGTTCACACTGACATGACACTTAGAACCAAAGCTCGATCATTTTGTGGCTAATTTTTTTTGTCAAATTTTGCAGGTTCGCAATACCGACGGTAGGTGGCGAACCTCCAAAATGTAACAAGAAATTGCCCTGTAGGAAAAATGGACCTGTTTAGCCCAATTTTGTCGAAGAAATTGCCTATATTTTTTTGAAAGTTGAAAGTTCTAACTGGGATAGCATTTCTTCCAATCGATCGATGCGCACTCTGGAATCGACATTGCGTACTGTTGGAAAAATTATCCAACAAACGAAATCGAGTGTCCAGCCAGTATGGTCAGTGCTATAACAATCCTGCAATTGAAGGCTAAATGAATTTCGTACTAAATGAGTTAATTTCCAATAACTTTTTGGAATACACGTAACATTTAAGAAAACCTATTTCTTAGAAGGTAAATTCAATTTACTATTCTTTGAATTTGTAAACGGTTCATTCACAACCCTTTGATCCAATCCGGTCTCCGACTTCCACCGAATAAACTTCAAAGAACACCTCCCGACCGCCTCTGGAGCCATATAAAATCCGAAACCACGAGCGAGCATGAGTGATACTTTTACATGTGCAGCTTATTCTGTGTCCTGTGGCAGCATCGGTTTCTGGTAAACTCGGTTTTTTTTCCTTCCTTTTACATATTATCACACACATGAGTGACATGAAGCTGCCCTGCGGCTGGAAATCTAGGAAGGAGAAATGGATTCTTTTCCAACATTTCTTGCAATGTGTGTAAAGCGGGACAGTTTTCATTTCGTTACATCGTTTGGCTTAATTAATTCTCTAGAAAATGTCACCAGATTATCAAGAAAGGAATTGAAGTTTGATTGAAGATTGTTTGATTTTTTTTTCTGATAATAAATTAACTATTGGTTCAAGAGCTAGAATTGTATTTTTTTCTGAATCAAAGCAATCGAAAGATTCCCTTTAATTCAACCACGGTATAGCAAAAGTTCAGACCGCTATTTCGATATTCGATGTTCGACTATCGAAATATCGGTATATGAACTTTTCTTATCAGGTATCAGGTATCAGAAAAGGGGTAGGCTTGATAGCGGCACGTTATCCAAACAAACGGGAAAATTGTGCCTAGCCTTTTTTTTTACAGATTTCATCATATACCTGAGAAACCTGAAAACCATAAAAGGATTAGAAAATAAATAAATATTTAGGGCATGAAGCCGATCCCCGTAGGAATTTTGAAGCATTGAAGCTTATAACCACATTGGGTGAAAAATGACAGATTGTTATTTTAGTTTAAATTCTTAGAATGAGATACACTTATATCAGGATAGGCGGGAGTACATAAAAGTTTTCTAGCAATCGAAAAACAGGCATATAAGAGCTAAAAGAATCATACATTATTGATTCACAACTACAAAACTCAGGAGATTTGAGTTTACAATGATCAGAAAATGTTCTAACCAGGATGCTACAATGAGGGCAAATAAACGATTTTATAATGGCAAAGTTGGCATTTAGCCTGTCCACATAGGGATTTTTAAGCAATGAAGCTTTTTTTCAATCAAAATATTGGAAATAAGGACTTTTTTTTAACTTCCTTTGTTAAATTCTGACATACATTTAAAAAAAAAATGAAGTCGGGCAAAAGAGGGACATGTACACACTAAGTGGAAGGTAAATATAGGTACAATAGTACCTCTGAATCATAGCTTAACCATACAGGAGATTCAGAACACAAAGTCTTGATTTTATATATTTTTATTTAACTGACCAGTTAGCGCTCTGGTTAGACGACTACAACGAGCTTCTGTGACGCCAAATTTGAAAGAAGCGATATTAACACTGCACGAAGCTGTAGCAGTGGATTCCAGAACCAGGATTGACGTATGATACGAAATATCAGAGTACGATATTAAAGGAGCTTTGACTCTTCTTTACACTATAACCATTCTAAAGCTAAGGGAACATGTGTCAATACGAGAGAAGTGACATATATTAGGTGAAACAGATATGACTGTCGACATGCGATACAAGTTTTGATCAAAAACTTGATTTAATAGGGAATATTGAGGCCTTTTGGCAACCTAAAAGAAATTTTTTTTTTCCACGGAATCGATATTTGTACGGCTTCAATGATTGAATAACCATGACGCAATTTTAAAAATTAAATATCTTTATATGAACGGACATTTACCTCCACAAAATTCTGTTACCAATCCAAAGATAGAAGGGACTGAATACTTGTCCATTATAAGGAAAATACACTACTTTTGCGCTTGACGTTACAGATATAACTGATGTAATTTAGATCATATTCTTCTATGATTTCAGAAGCAATGGGACCGTAAGCGATGCGTTTGCGATTCACATTTGAACACTTGTGAAGAGATTTTATTGAACGGAGTTACTCGGAGAGCAAAGAGATTTGTTAAATGAAAAATCATATTCCAAATTGGTAAAACGAGAAAATATGGAAGAATACAGCTTGTGCAAATGCATGTACTACATATGCACTATTGGCATGTAGTACATTGGCATGAATTTCGTACTAAATGAGTTAATTTCCAATAACTTTTTGGAATACACGTAACATTTAAGAAAACCTATTTCTTAGAAGGTAAATTCAATTTACTATTCTTTGAATTTGTAAACGGTTCATTCACAACCCTTTGATCCAATCCGGTCTCCGACTTCCACCGAATAAACTTCAAAGAACACCTCCCGACCGCCTCTGGAGCCATATAAAATCCGAAACCACGAGCGAGCATGAGTGATACTTTTACATGTGCAGCTTATTCTGTGTCCTGTGGCAGCATCGGTTTCTGGTAAACTCGGTTTTTTTTCCTTCCTTTTACATATTATCACACACATGAGTGACATGAAGCTGCCCTGCGGCTGGAAATCTAGGAAGGAGAAATGGATTCTTTTCCAACATTTCTTGCAATGTGTGTAAAGCGGGACAGTTTTCATTTCGTTACATCGTTTGGCTTAATTAATTCTCTAGAAAATGTCACCAGATTATCAAGAAAGGAATTGAAGTTTGATTGAAGATTGTTTGATTTTTTTTTCTGATAATAAATTAACTATTGGTTCAAGAGCTAGAATTGTATTTTTTTCTGAATCAAAGCAATCGAAAGATTCCCTTTAATTCAACCACGGTATAGCAAAAGTTCAGACCGCTATTTCGATATTCGATGTTCGACTATCGAAATATCGGTATATGAACTTTTCTTATACTGTGGTTAAATTAAGAGAACCTATCGGTTGATTTGATTCAGTAGAATTATTCATCCAAGTAGGCTCACAACACATAATAGAGAGCATTTTTTTTATTTTTTTCATACTCAAATAATGAAAAAAATACTAAAATGACAAATATTATAATTATCGCAAAAATGATAAAAATATAAATCAAGTGACACAACTTTTAAAAATAACTTAAATAAAAAAAATGACAAAAACTAAAAAAAATCCTTATTGCTCAATCATGGTTAAGAAATGAATAAAAAGGCAAAAAATAAAAGAAAAAAAGTTGATGGAACAAATTTTATCACACGCCTAAGTTCAAGTTCAGAACAAGGTTGTACACAAAAAAAAAAACACCCAGGTCACTGCTAATCCCACCGAGCGATGGCTGCTAATCCGATTGCTTAACGCTTCACGGATGTGTCGCCGCAACGTAGCGCTTGTTGAACCATGATCCCATCACGAGTTCGCAACCGTCAACAAAAAAGAAGGTCCGAAAATGGGAACATCCTGTGTGGATCCAAAAATGTTTTACAGGAGCCTTTCGAAGAAAAAAAATTGAAATAAAAATAACGTTTGTTGGAAAAAACATGACCCCGATACCCGGAACGGACGACAGATATCGTCCCAAATCATAACGGATGACCGGATGATAGGTAAACCCTTTCGTGTCACGGCAGCATGGAATATGATAAAGGGTGGATTTCAATGACGGCCAACGTTCAGAAACATGTGTCATAAATTAGCTTTATCGGACTTTTTTACGGTCTCATTCAATAAATATTTCGAATTCTAAAGCCGTAGCTCAAACAAATTTGCTTTACGGTGGACGCTCGAAAGCTCGAGCCTCGAAGCTAGAACCTCGAAGCTTGAACCAGGCAGAAGGGAGAAAGTGTGAACTTTCATCCGCTTGCATTGCGTGGATGACCTTTTTGCCCTGTTTGCATCACGATTATCACAGCATCGCGTGAAGAGCTCTGTGCTGGTGCTGAGTTGCTGCCCTGCCAGTTTACCATCAAGTGGCTTTAATGAACAAAGTACCACCCACTCATGCGGCCCCAAAAGAGGGGTCGGTACCTCAGGCATCGTAGAAATAACTCACACGAATGGGTTTAACAGCCGTTTTTTCGACTTGTTCCGTCGATATGGGTTTGGGAGAGGTGGAAAAGAGTTGGGATCACAACATTGCAACCAGCGTTATTTGCATACTTTTCCAGAGTGGCACGCTTGTTGCAGTTATGTAGTACCCATGTGAATGGTGACCAATTTTATCGGCACGTTTGATTAGCAGGAGAGAGAAAAAAGGAGGGGGAAAGGTGGAAAGTTTACTTTTCACATGCCAATGATGGTTCAGTTGCTCTGTGCCCTGTGCTGATAATAATGATTGATGCCGGTCGGTAGGTCCCAGGACACTACCTACCATTGCACAGTGGTGCAGAACATCAATCTAGCTGTACGAAATTAATAACGCCCAGGGATGAAGAGATAGACATTCGGTGTCTTCAGCAACATTGTTCAGTTTTACATGGAGCATATTCTAATATCAAAATTTTTGCCGAGGGGTCCACCAATAGCGAGATAAAAATGCTAACTTTTTTGTTTTTCAAATTCGGGCTTTGATGTCTTCGACAAAGTTGTTTATCTGATCAAAATACATAAGTTTGTTGAATATGTCAAAGTCCTATCACATCACCCTCATATCACATCACCCTCAGGAGCTACAGTCAAAGTAAAAAAATCTCATGAAAAAACAGTTTTTTGAACCTGACACGTTGTAGATTGGATGAAATGGTTCGCTGTCTTTGAAACAAAGTTGTAACAAGCCACGATCTACAATTGACTCATACATTATGATGGGTTTAAAAGTTTCTGAAGCTCTATAGAAAGCATTTAGTGTATTTTATTGGCAATTTTGGAAGGCTCCTCGATCGAAAAGTGCACATTTTCGCAGCACCCCTTTTTTGTGATTACTTTTGATGATAAGCGGAACCATTTCCATTTGAAATTAGCGGGGAAATCGGTGGAACTAGTAGAGATTTGAATGATTGAAAATACACTTTTTATATAAAAATTACTCATTTTACTTATAGAAAAAACCGTTGAAAACATCAAATTTATTTATAAACTGTTGCAGTTTTTCTTTATACAGTTTGTTTTATTAAAAGACGTTTAAATTCAATTTTTCAAATCATTTAAACTCAAAAAAAATATCATGGAACTAATCTGTTAAATTTGGTAGAAGCAGTTATATTGTACTGGCAAAACAGGTTCTATTATTTATTTATATGATATCAAATACTAATTTAGTGCTCTACCAAATTTAACAAATTGGTTCCATTAATTTTTTTTAGTTCAAATGATTAAAAAATAAGAATTTAAATGTCCTTTAATAAAATAAACTATAAAAAGGAAAAATGCAACAGATTATCAATAAATTAAATGGTTTCAACGGTTTTTCTATAGGTAAAATGAGTAATTTTTATATAAAAAGTGTATTTTCAATCATTCAAATCTCTACTAGTTCCACCGGTTTCCCCGCTAATTTCAAATGGAAATGGTTCCGCTTATCATCAAAAGTAATCACAAAAAAGGGGGTATTGCGAAAATGTGCACTTTTCGATGGAGGAGCCTTCCAAAATTGCCAATAAAATACACTAAATGCTTTCTATAGAGCTTCAGCAACTTTTAAACCCATCATAATGTATGAGTCAATTGTAGATCGTGGCTTGTTACAATTTTGTTTCAAAGACAGCGAACCATTTCATCCAATCTACAAAGTGTCAGGTTCAAAAAACTGTTTTTTCAAGAGATTTTTTTTACTTTGACTGTAACTCCTGAGGGTGATGTGATAGGACTTTGACATATTCAACAAACTTATGTATTTTGATCAGATAAACAACTTTGTCGAAGACATCAAAGCCCTAATTTGAAAAACAAAAAAGTTAGCATTTTTATCTAGCTATTGGTGGACCCCTCGGCAAAAATTTTGATATTAAAATATGCTCTATGCAAAACTGAACAATGTTGCTGAAGACACCAAATGTCTATCTCTTCATCCCTGGGCGCTATTAATTTCGTACAGCTAGATTGATGTTTTGCACCACTGTGCATTGGCATCAATCATTCTGGCAAAAAAGGAGAGAAAAAAACAGTGATATGAAATCATCGTTATTCATATTTACGTGCTAGAGCCCACCCACTTCGGTTGATTATTATGCAGATATTAAATGTGAGGGGCAATTGCTAGCCCCTGAATAGAACGATACCTGCAGATGATATCGAACTAAAGCTTGATGTAATTGATTATGATTGAAATACCTCGCAACAGATAAGCATCATCGTCATCATCGGAAATTTGATGTGATAGGGCTATAAATTATCGGTCTTCGTGTTGCTGGTCGAACGAGGGCTCAATGAGCTTTTTACAGTTTAAATTTTCAGAAGGAACATGCTTTAAATTTAAGTCCAGCATTTCATCGTGTTGAACCGTTTTAGAATAATTTCTGTGCTTTTTTAATATTTTTTTTTTCAGTATTTGACATTTTGACGATTTTAGGAGTTTTTTTACAGGATTTTTATAATTCGGATTTTTTGGGTTTTTTTTTCGGTATTTTCTGTTTTATTCCGTTTTTTTTCTTTTATTTAAAAGCATGTATTTGTGTAGGGTTTCAGGTGATCATGTTAGCTTAGTTTTGATATAGAACAGGAGGCTCCGGATTTGACCTTTGTAATCGCGTCAGAATATCTCGAGATGTCCAACACGTAAAACTAATTTCAAGTCTTTCATTTACCTCGGTAATTCTGCAGATTCCCAAGTGGGATGATTGTAACAAGAGACCATTCGAGAAAACCCACAGCCAGGAAAAGTTTTTTTTTTTGGAGGATCCACCAGCCTTTTCAAATTCGGATCCAGTAGAAACTCCCGTCCTTGATCAAATCCGAAACGTTCCGGAAATGACGGTAGGAGCTGTAGGATCAGTCTCTCCAGGTACTGGCGCTGTGCATACGACAGGCAGTGGTGGGGCCGAAACCGGAAGATCGATATTTCTTCACCCGGATAGTGTGAGGATTTTGCTGCCGGAGTTTAATCCTGAATTGATTGCAGTGAGTGCGTTTAGGAAGAACAGCGAAACTCTGGTTTGAAGGTATAGAGGAGCGAATCAAAAATTTTTAGGATTTCAAAAATGAGGTGATTTTCGCTTTTCCGAACCATCAAGATGAGGCGGATTTTCACTGTACGCTTTTGAGGAGGAGGAAGCTGCCTAATGAAACTTATGAAAACTTTAGCTATGAAATGATTTCCAAGGCGAGACGAACGAACTTCAGTGATTCAGTTACAATCAAATACATCATCAACGGAATTCCTGATCCATCTCTTCGAATGTCTTTAAGTACAGCGGGACATCAATCGATTGGTAATCTTCTGACAGCAATACATTACTTGGAAAGTATATCGATAATGAGCCAAGAATCCAGAAATCAACAACAAAAACCACAAGGACGGTACCCAACGGTTTGTTTTGGGTGTGGAAATCCAGGTCATGTAATTCGAGGATGCCCCCAGACGGACTCTAGAAATGGTAATTATCAAAGAGTAGCTAATCAAGATCCCAGTCAAGTCGGAGGAAGCAGAATGTTACAACGGTCAGAATTCCCAAGAACCAATCATGAACAAGGCAACGTAATAAGGTCCAATAATTCAGGTGATACACCTCTGGAAGCTACCAGGATGAATTTTGTTTCTGCAGTAAGAGAAGAAGACGAAATGGTTGGTTCCGATGGTTCACAAGCACAGCAGAGTACGTCTCGAGGTAGAGTAGAACAACAGGGCACAATTAGTATTCAAAATTTATATTTTAATATTTTAGTTAGATTTGATAAAAAAATTTCTTTCAGTTATGTTATTTTTTTCAGTTATGTTCCAGAATCGTTAGATTTTCCTTCTAGTATTCGTTATAATTTTGCAGGCAAAATAATGTATTCTGGGTGAATTTACGACTGAAATTGTAATCGAAAAATTTATTTATATTTCCCGGTTTAAAATAGTACCCAACTCGACCATGCACTCTGGGTGTATCCTTGAATCAGATTTTATTGAAAAGAACGAGTTGTGCGCAGATTACGATGCCAAGACCATTTCGTTTGCTCGGTTATCTCCATCTACACAATCTACACATCTACACAAAATTGCAATGAAATCGATAACATTCAGGTGAGTCCAGATTTCTTCTCGAGTACTGAAGTTAATGAGTGGAATATTGATGACAGACTGTCACTGACAGTTGTATTGCTTTGTACCAAGGATGGAAAAATTCGTTCACCAGCATGAACGCTAATGATTTGCAATCACCACTCCGTTCACAATGGTAGCATCGGCGATGCGAGCGCGAACAGACGACCGCTGATTGGTCCGATTGGCAATCCGAATGAATGAACTTTGAATACGTTCGGGTGAAAGAACCGAGATGGCCGAAACATTCGCCAAACGATTGTATGATTGGTGAAAAAAAAATTCCAGTAGATAAAAGCTAAATCCCTACGCTTCGTGAACAAGAGTGGACATTTTCAAACCCCCCTTTGTCTGTTTAGTTATCTACGGTCAGGCGCGGTCCTATGGGGGGGTGATCGGGGTGATCACCCCCCCCCCAAGCGACAAAAAACCGTTATGAAGTACTCGCCAACGCCGGATTTTATATAAATAAAAACTAAGAATTTTCCCTAGTAGGTGTAGGTCGAATTCTCAAATTTTTCCACTCCGTGGGGGGTTTATTTTATTAAGCTTTTATTAATCACTAAAAAGATTAAAATTGAAAAATGTCGATCCGTCGAACTAAAACAGCTGTAACTTGCAATTCCCTGGACCGAATTTCTTCAAATAGCTTTTTTTGAGGTACTTACAGCATTGAATTCGGATTTGCTGACCATATACGCTGCCGACCAAAAGTTTGGGATCACCCCCTTAAAAAAAGCTAATTTGTTTGGCCATATCTCAGTCATCTTATGACATATTGCATTTCTTTTGATCTCATTCTAAAGTCGATGAGCAAAATCTTCTTCGTATGTTATTGGCAGAATGTATATGTGATTTTAATATGACATAAACTTGGCTTAAAGTTGGAAAAATTCCAAATATTTACAAGTAAATTACTTAAAATTTAATGTTTTCATCGAATGACAGCAGCAGTGTCAAAATCGTATCTAAGGGTTAAAGAATAATTGATGTAAAAAATCTAAAAAAAATTTAAAGAAAATTTCAAGTATTTATTTTACTAAGCAAATAATCTGAATAAACCCCAGTAAATTTCCGGAAAATGACGAATAATATTTGGCCATTTGACTTTTCTCGAATTCTTTATTGGATTTATGGACAAGCCTGGATATATGAAAAAAATATGGAATATGGAATAAACGATAATCAAAGTTTAAAGCAATTTACAGTGAAATAAACATGGATATACCTAAGATCTTTCACTGAAATCATAAGTTTTCGATGATTTTGTAGCTTTTTCATCATTACTTTTGGATATTTTATTAACTATCCAACATCAGTTGAAAAATATGACAAATCTGTTAGTTTATAAAATTTGAAAAATAAGTATTCGGCCTATTCGGCCTATTCGGCCGAATACTTGGCTCAACTATTCGGTGGGCCGAATATTCTGCTTTACCCTTTTTTTGCGGTATGCGGCGCCGAATATTCGGCCGACCGAATATTCGGTACATCTCTAGTTATAACGAAAACTAAAAGGTAAAGTTGTTTCTAAAAACCGTTCGATTTTGGCACATGTGCCAAAATCGGATGTTGCCAAAATAGAATGTTGCCAAAATCGAATGTTGCCAAAAATGAACGGGGTCTGTATTATACAAAATCTATATATATAAAAAGCTATTTCTGTGGGTTTGTTTGTTTGTTTGTTTGTTTGTTTGTTTGTTCTCTATAGACTCAGCCGTTTTAAGAGCTAGAGGTCTGAAATTTGGCATGGAGTCTCATTAGGACCAGGAATGATGAAAAATGTTTTCAGATTTTCGGTTGACCCCTTCGTCCATACAAGACAAATATTGTTTTCGCGTTTTCGGTGTCATTTTTCGTCAGATTGTGATGAAAATTTGCACATGGGGGTTTTGAAAGATAAAAAATCGACTTCAGGTATTGAATTTGGGGTCAGGGGTCGGCAAAAGCGGTCGTCCATATAAACTTTTCAATATTTGTGTGATATTGACGTTAGTATACATCGGATTGAAATGAAAATTTGCGCTCGGATGTTTTTAGGGACGGGTTATTGATTGCCGGTATCAAATTTTGTGTAAGGGGTCAGCCAAAGGGGTCGTCCATATTCACTGTTCACAGTTTTTGAGATATTGACGTTATTTTACATGGGATTCAGATGAAAATTGGTACACGAGAGTTTCGAATGACAAGCAGTCGATTTCAGGTATCGAATTCAGTGTAAGGGGTTCGCAAAAGGGGTCTTCCATATCAACTTTCCAATATTTTTGTGATATTGACGTTATTATTCATCGGACTGAGAAGAAAATTTGCGTTCGGATATTTTTTGGGACATACAATTGATTGCTGGGATCAAATTTTGTGCAAGGGACTAGCCAAAGGGGTCGTCCATATTTACTGTTCGCTATTTTTGCGATATTGACGTTATTACACATCGGATTCAGATGAAAATTGGTACCAGAGAATTTTTAATAACGTGCAAACGATTTTAGGTATCAAATTCAGTGTAAGGGGCCGGCAAAAGGGGTCATCCATATAACCTTTTCAATTTTTTGTGATATTGACGTTATTATACATCGGATTGAGGTGAACATTTTTACATAGAAATTACTAAAGACGATCAATTGATTCCAATTATTCAATTTTGGGTCAGGGGTTTGCCAAAGGGGTCGTCCATATTAACTTTTTACTGTTTTTTGCGATTTTGTAGTTATTATGCAATGTAGAGATGTACCGAATATTCGGTCGGCCGAATATTCGGCGCCGAATACCGCCAAAAAACCGTTAAGCCGAATATTCGGCTCACCGAATAGTTGAGCTAAGTATTCGGCCGAATAGGCCGAATATCTGCTACAGACTTGAACATTTTTCAAATAATTATGGATAATTTATTAAATATCCAAAAGTAATGTTGTAAAAGCTACACAATCATTTAAAAACTTATGGTTTCAGCAAAACATCTAAGGTGTATCCGCGTATCTTTCACTGTAGATCGTACAGGAGAATGCTGAACGGTATCGCTTTATACTTTGATTATAGTTATTTCCAGATTTTCTGGATATATTTAGGCTTGCCTATAAATCCAGTGAAGAATCCAGATAAGTCAAATCTGGTCGGGATGTTCAGATATTGTTTAAAACTTCCGGAGTTTTTCTCGAGTTTATTATGATTATTTGCTAAATCAAATTAAAAACTCAAATCCCTCTTTATATTTTTTCAGATTCTGTGTTCAATAACGATTTTCAAAAATTTCAAAATATTCTTGAATTTTGCCATTTTTTAATTTTGTTTTCAAAATCGTCCTGAATGCTTGACCGTGAGGATACGTATAGTTGAAAGTATGATATGCTTATAGTTGAAAATCATCTATCTTTTCAACAACTATTTTGAAGATACCTTGCTCAAATTCGACCTTCATCAAATTCAATATCAGAGAAGCATTTGTAAATACCTTGGCACCTGTTTCGACATGTTTTATCCCCATCACACGAAAGCAATGTCTTTGGTGATAAACGCCCTAGAAGCGACTAGTCATCTGATGTCTTTTCAGTTAATGATGGTGGCATTTTAAGAATCAGAAAGACTCCTACTTAAAAAATATCTTGTAATACATCATCTGATAATATCATCTAGTTGAAAATAATCGACTAAAAACATGAGGGGCATTAGTATGAAAGAAATAGAAAGCATTGAAATAATCGCTTAGGTTTTTTATCATTAAAAACTCAATAGAATATTCGACCGAATATTCGTTTGGCCGAATAGTTGAAAAGGTCAATATTCGGTATTCGGCCGTTCGCCGAATACCACTTTTCGGTACATCTCTAATGCAATGGATTGGCAAATTGGAACACGGGAGTTTTGAGGGAAGGGCAATAGATTTCAGAAATCAAAGTTCGTAAAAGAGGCCACC
Source organism: Uranotaenia lowii (assembly GCF_029784155.1). Classification (NCBI taxonomy): domain Eukaryota; kingdom Metazoa; phylum Arthropoda; class Insecta; order Diptera; family Culicidae; genus Uranotaenia; species Uranotaenia lowii. The sequence goes on from NC_073693.1 coordinate 366,552,744, forward strand.
GATCTGCAATGATCGAGTCGAAATTTATACACGGGGGTTGGAACGGTCAATTGATTTCTGATTTCAATATTCATATCAAAGAACAAAAAAGGGGGTCTTCCATATTAACTGTTAAATTTGTTTCTGCAACAATTACGTGACATTATATCGCATCACGACGAAAATTCATAACGGGGTTTTTTTTTGGCACGGTCAATTGATTCCTGATTTCAAATTTAGTAGCAAATGACAGAAAAAGTGATCGAACATATAACGTGTTCCACATTTTTGCAATGATTGCTCAACAATGCATTCGAAAATGCGTCTGGAAAATGCCTAACAATTGACATTCATTCAAACTGTTCATGACATATTCTAAACTGAAAGCGAAACGGAGTTCGTATGGGATCAGCTAGTCATAAATAAATAATAGTTTTCTTAATTCTAAATAATCAAATTATTATTCAAGAATTGTTAACGCAGTAAATTAAAAATTATTTGAAAATATAAAAATTCAAAATTGTATTTCAGATAGAAGTATTTGAAAATTATCATAAATCTTATATAAATAATTTTATTTGTTACTAACTGGTAATTTTTAAATTACTAGATCCTGGAATATCCTGTATGATCTCGTTTCTATGAAATTTTTGATATAAGTATAATCTCAATGAACTTTTGTTGGAGTTACAGCATATGGTAACTTCAAAATAAGAATAAAAAATACAATTTTAAAAAGTAGAGGAGGTAGGTAGTAACCGCTAAACGTAGAATTACGATTTTTTTTGTCAAAGTATAGCTTGTATCAAATTGTATAGAATGGGTGAACCTATGGTCTATTCTCGTAAAGATCAACATGTGACAGTGTCAAAATGGCAATATCTGATTGTATGGCAAATTTCAACCATATAACAGGATTCAACCATGTGATATAATCTTATCATGCAACACGCATTGCATTCAACTTTGTGACATAATATAACCATGCAATATTATCGACCATGCAACACAATCGGACCATGCAACATAATCGACCACGTGAATAATCCGACCATGTGACATTATCTGATTATGCAACATTAACCGATCATGGAACATAATCCGACTATGTGACATAATCAGACTATGCAATATGTTCGTGAGACGAAAAATGTGTTCTTCGCCATCTCGTTGTGAAACGAGTTGGGTCAGATTAGGATACCCCCCGTTGAAGATATCATCGAACGCTAAGTGGGCCACAGCAAGAACAATGTACCTGCGATTATAAATTTCCGGGCGAAACAGTTTATAAAAGACCAACCCACGGTGTGGATTTCGCCTTTCGTCAAGCTTTGTGACAGCAAACACGTCAACGTGACATCAAAAAGTAGTGTGTCTCCTATCGCGGATTAAAGTTTAGAAGTTATTTGTCTAGAGTTAAGTAAATAAATAAAGTTAAGATAAATCGAGAAAAATAAAGTGTTAAGAAAGAAGATAAACAAATAAAGTGTTAAGGAGAAATGAAGAATAAAGTTGTTTAGAAAGTGGAAACCAAGGACTAAGTGAATTGCTTCGAAGAGAAATACTTACCCACGTGATACTTACCTGCCTGAGGTTGCTGTTGCCACCGCTGCTAATTTCCTGGGTTACTTACCTGGTCTGCTACTGCTGCTTCGGTCCTGCCCGATACTTACCTGCTGCTGCTGCTATCGACATATGGTCCTTCGAACCGGATGACCTGGGCTCGTCGAACTCCGAGTTCCATCTGGTGAATCCTCCTACTACGTAGCCACGAGTTTCGAAAGGTCAACATAGTTCCTGTTTGCTGAGATAATCTTCAATACAAGGCATTGAATTGCCTACAAAAGGTAATTAGGGTTCCTATAACTGCTACTTATATCGTTTTGTGCTACCGGGTCATTATTTGTTCCAGAATGGCCGCGGAACGTAAGTTAAAAGCTCTCAAGCAACGGCTGAGGAGCATCTTGGTGTCGTTCAACTTGATTAAAACGTTCGTGGACGAATACGAGGAAGAACAACACGAAATGGAAGTTCCAGTACGGATCGAACACCTGGGAACCATTTGGAACGATTTCACCAACGTGCAAAGTGAACTTGAAGTCTGCGACAATCTCGACAATCCTTCAATCGACCAATTACTGAAACAACGTGCGGAATTTGAAACCAATTACTACCGGGTGAAAGGTTTTCTCCTGGCAGTAAATAAAGCTCCTGATCCTGTACCAGCCTCTAGTTCTAACCTATCGACGAATTTCCCTGGACGATACCCTCACATACGTCTTCCCGATGTTAAAATCCCAGTGTTCAACGGAAATTTAGAATGTTGGCTCAACTTCCACGACCTTTTTGTCTCGCTCGTTCACGCATCGACAGAGATTTCTACCATCCAGAAGTTTTATTACTTACGTTCCTCTCTCACCGGCGATGCTTTGAAATTGATTCAATCAATACCTATTAGTGCGAATAACTATCCAGTGGCCTGGAATCTGTTAGTCGACCATTTCCAAAACCCAGCGCGTTTAAAACAGTCATACATCGACGCACTTTTCGAGTTTACTGCACTAAAACGCGAATCCGCAACAGATCTACATTCTTTAGTGGAAAACTTTGAAGCAACGGTAAAGATTTTGAATCAACTTGGGGAGAAAACTCAATACTGGGATGTTATGCTCATTCGTATGTTGAGCATTCGACTCGATCCTACCACCAGGCGAGATTGGGAGGATTTTTCTTCGGCACGCAACACAATTTCTTTCCAAGATTTGGTCGCATTCATCCAGCGGAGAGTAACGGTCTTGCAGAGTATCGGAAACAAAATTCCTGAAGGCTTAACTCAAAATCCACCTAGAAAGTCTAACCCAAAATCCGTATCCAGTCTCGGTGCGATGCAAACCTTCACACGCAAGTGCATCATCTGTTCGGAGAACCACCCACTTTACAAGTGCTCTCAGTTCTCACACATGAAGATAGAGGACAAGGAGCAGGAAGTTAGACGTCATCAGTTGTGCCGAAATTGTTTGCGGAAGGGGCACATGTCACGAAACTGTCCATCTACGAGCACCTGTCGAAAATGTAATGGTCATCATCACACTCAACTTTGCTTCAAGGATCATCCCAAGCCAGACTCTAAACCTGAGCGAATCTCTCCCAACTCGGTAGACACACATCAGCCTGAACCAACCACATCCGCTGCCGCTTCTCTCATTCAAGCTACAACTACTTCAATCAACAACGGGAAGCTACTGAAAGTAGTTCTAGCTACAGCTGTTATCCAATTGGTCGATGATAGTGGAAGAGTCCACGCCGCTCGCGCGCTCTTAGATTCCGGCAGTGAATGCTGCTTCATAACGGATGCTCTCTCGCAGGCTATGAAAGTTAATCGAACGAAAATTTCTCTCCCCATTGCTGGTATAGGCCATTGTGCAACATACGCCAAATACAAACTTCGCGCGACTATTCGTTCCCGCTTCAATGACTATGCTTCCCTGACTGAATTCTTAGTATTGCCTAAACTTACCGTCGAACTCCCGTCTGCGGCTATCGACGTTTCTACTTGGAACCTACCAACCGATGTCGAACTTGCCGATCCATCATTCAACCGTCCAGGCCCTATTGATGTTGTCATTGGAGCGGAAATATTCTTCGAATTATTCAAATACCGTGAACGAATTTCCCTCGGAACAACCCTTCCTGTCCTTGTCAAATCTGAGCTGGGGTGGATAGTTACTGGAAAGACTTCCTTCAGTCAGCCGATCACACCGATTGTTTCCAACGTAGCCACTATCAGCGAGCTTCATAGATTCCTCGAGCGCTTTTGGGAAATCGAAGAGGATGACGCCAAACCAGGACCATCAGTGGACGAAGCCGCTTGCGAGAACCATTTTGCAGAAACCGTTGCCCGGACTGATGAAGGTCGCTACATTGTCCGCCTGCCCACTCGTGAAATCATACTCAGCAACCTAGGAGACAACCGCAAGTCAGCAGTCAGACGATTTCATTTGCTAGAAGGTAAAATCAAACGCAACGAGACTTTCCATCAACAGTATCGAGATTTCATGAATGAATATGAAGATCTCAAGCACATGCAGAAGATTTCATTCATCACCGGCACGCTGGCTCAATCCTACCACCTCCCCCATCATGCTGTTATACGAGAGAGCAGTTCAACAACGAAGCTGAGAGTCGTCTTCGATGCGTCGTGCAAATCCGCCACCGGTTACTCTCTCAACGACGCTGTTATGGTCGGCCCTATTATCCAAGACGATTTGCGCGCCATCATTACACGTTCCCGAATGCATCCCGTTATGTTGATTGCGGACATAAAACAGATGTATCGGCAAATCCTTGTCGATAACAGAGATACACCATTGCAGAGAATTGTCTGGAGGAATCATGACGACGAACCACTAAGCACCTACGAACTGAAAACCGTTACCTATGGTACTGCTTGTGCGCCCTTCCTCGCGACAAGAGTACTAAAGCAATTGGCAAAGGATGAGCAACATAGATTCCCTTCCGCTGCCAAAATTCTGCAAAGAGATTTCTACATGGACGATCTTTTTTCGGGTGGCCAGAACATCGACGAAGTAAGGAACCTTCGGAAGGAGCTGGAGGAACTTTGCAAGCTTGGCGGTTTCGAATTACGAAAATTTGGGTCTAATTCAACAGCTGTAATCGACGAGGTACCGATGGAAAATCGTGCAATACAATCATCAGTGGATTTAGATCGGGAATCATGTATTAAAACCTTAGGTTTGAATTGGGATCCATCCGAGGATCATTTGCGTTACAAGATTCATCTCTCTTGCGACCCGGAGAATTTTGTCTTAACCAAACGAATTGCCTTATCCAGAATTGCTCAAATCTTCGACCCACTAGGGCTTTTGGGTCCCGTTATTGTTAGCGCCAAACTGTTCATGCAATCTCTGTGGACTTTGAAGGACGAAAAAGACAACACTCTGAACTGGGACGATCCTCTACCGGAAGCTCTTTCGAAAAAATGGAACATCTTTTACTTCAAATTGCCACTTCTAGAACATCTCAGAATCCCACGCTGTGTAGTTTTTCCAAACGCAACATCAATTGAACTGCACATATTCTCAGACGCATCAGAACGAGCATACGGAGCTTGTGCGTATGTGCGATCACGCGACAATGTTGGTTGTGTTCGCGTAGCATTGCTGACTTCTCGTTCAAAGGTTGCCCCCCTCAAGCGAATAAGTATACCACGACTCGAACTTTGTGGTGCGCTCCATGCCGCCGAATTGTACACCAAAATCTGCTCATCCACTCAGCTAAACTGTCCCACCTTTTTCTGGGTCGATTCTACCACCGTCCTCGCATGGTTGAATTGTTCACCGTCAACATGGGCAAATTTTGTTGCCAATCGAGTCTCCAAAATTCAACTCGCCACAATCAACTCCCACTGGAATCACGTGCCCGGCAGCGAAAACCCAGCAGACCATGTTTCGAGAGGAATACCGCCAGAAGAACTTCTTTCATGTGACATCTGGTGGCACGGACCGGCTTGGCTAAAGGAAGAACGAGATGCGTGGCCATCTATTACTGCTCAACCCGAAAATTCAACTGACGTGTTACAAGAACAGCGAAAATCATCTATGATGACGACCACATTATGTTCCCCTGAGCCCTCGTTTGTAGATGATTTGGTCAAACGATTCAGTAGCTACCAGCATCTCCTCCGAGTTACCGCTTTCTGTCAACGGCCAGCGAAAATATTTCGACTACCTTCAACCAAAAGAATCCTCAACTGTGTTCTGTCGGTGGAAGAAATCAACGAAGCAGAAAAAACTCTTTTTCGATTAGTTCAGCAGCAAACTTACGAACAAGATCTCAATAATCTTCGAAAAGATCAACCAATATCCCCCAAATCCCGACTGAAATGGTTCAGTCCTTTCCTGGGCCCCGATCAACTTCTACGCGTGGGTGGACGATTAGCAAATTCCAATAAAAACTACGATACTCAACATCAAATCATCTTGCCATCATCTCACCAAATTACCGCTCTCTTAGTCGAAAACTTACATCGCAAACACTTGCACGCAGCACCCACGCTTCTACTTACCATCATTCGACTACGCTTCTGGATCATAGGGGCCAGAAGCTTAACGAAAAAGGTGGTGCACAAGTGCTTGCAATGCTTCAAAGCCAAACCAACAATGGTGCAGCAATTCATGGGAGAGTTGCCACGATCGCGCGTCACTGCCACCCGACCGTTCGCAGTCACTGGAGTGGACTATTGGGGTCCAATATTACTGCAACCACCACACCGGAGAGCATCACCAAGGAAGGCTTTCGTAGCAGTATTCATATGCTTCAGCACGAAGGCCGTTCATCTGGAGCTCGTTCCAGATCTGACCACCATCAAGTTCCTGCAAGCCTTCAAAAGATTCGTCGCTCGCCGAGGGCTGTGCACTGATGTATACAGCGACAACGGGACGAATTTTGTGGGAGCAAAGAACGAAATCAAACGTCTTCTTCGTTCTGAGAATCATCGAGCCGAGGTGTCCAAAAGCTGTTCAGAAATGCAGATTCGTTGGCACTTCAACCCGCCGAAAGCCTCTCATTTCGGTGGGCTGTGGGAGGCAGCGGTCCAGTCGGCACAAAAACATTTTATTCGCGTGTTGGGAACACGCTCCTTACCCTATGACGATATGGAAACGTTACTTTGTCAAATTGAATGTTGCCTTAATTCGCGACCATTAGTTCCTCTCAGCGACGATCCCTCGGATTTTGACCCCCTCACCCCTGGTCACTTCCTGACTGGCTCAGCCCTCAAGGCAGTTCCCGACAGAGACTTTTCTGACATCAATTACGACAGACTCAAACAGTGGCAAAAAGTTCAAAAAATCATCCAAGATATTTGGAAACGGTGGCACTTGGAGTATCTGTCCACCTTGCAACCCAGAACGAAATGGTTCCGTCCACCAGTCACTTTCCAACCAGGCCAATTAGTTCTCCTCCGGGACGAGAATACTCCTCCAATGCGATGGCCAACAGCCCGAATAATCGATGTTCATCCTGGGAGCGACGGTATCATCAGAGTAGTTTCGCTGCAAACACCGAAGGCAAAAACAACTCGCTGTGTCCAGAAAATATGTTTGCTTCCTATTGCACCACATCAAATCCAGAACGACGACAAAACGGGTCAGCTGAACACCACGGACGACAAGTAGAGCTGCTCGGAATGCTGATGAATCTTATTTTATACAAGGCGCATTTAAATTGCGACAAGGTAAGAACCTGTCCAATAAATTTATTTTTTCGAAAATTTTGCTTCCGGGTCTCAAATTTTGCAGAGCAATATTTATGTTCCTGAGGTAAAACATCAACATACTACTACTACCATGAAGGATGACGTTCTAGATGTCAACGAGGCTGTTTCGTCGACATCAGCTAGAAGAGGGACAACCCACGGCAAGCGGAGCTCGTCGTCATCGATTAATCGATGAATCAAGAAGCTGCACGGTGATGCCAGAAACCTCGTTTCTGGAGGGGCCAGGATGTTCGTGAGACGAAAAATGTGTTCTTCGCCATCTCGTTGTGAAACGAGTTGGGTCAGATTAGGATACCCCCCGTTGAAGATATCATCGAACGCTAAGTGGGCCACAGCAAGAACAATGTACCTGCGATTATAAATTTCCGGGCGAAACAGTTTATAAAAGACCAACCCACGGTGTGGATTTCGCCTTTCGTCAAGCTTTGTGACAGCAAACACGTCAACGTGACATCAAAAAGTAGTGTGTCTCCTATCGCGGATTAAAGTTTAGAAGTTATTTGTCTAGAGTTAAGTAAATAAATAAAGTTAAGATAAATCGAGAAAAATAAAGTGTTAAGAAAGAAGATAAACAAATAAAGTGTTAAGGAGAAATGAAGAATAAAGTTGTTTAGAAAGTGGAAACCAAGGACTAAGTGAATTGCTTCGAAGAGAAATACTTACCCACGTGATACTTACCTGCCTGAGGTTGCTGTTGCCACCGCTGCTAATTTCCTGGGTTACTTACCTGGTCTGCTACTGCTGCTTCGGTCCTGCCCGATACTTACCTGCTGCTGCTGCTATCGACACAATATAATCCGACCATGTGACATAATCTGGACATGCAAAATAATCGAACTATGTGACATAATTCAACCAAGCTACATAATCCGACCATATGACATAATCGACCATGCAACATAATCGGATCATGCAACAGTACGACCATGCAACGTAATTGGAGCATGTGACATTATCAGAACATGTTACATAATCGATTATGTGACATAATCAGACCATATAACCTAATGGGACTATGAGGCATAATTCGACCATGCAACAAATTTGACCATGCAACAAATTTGACCATGCCACATAATCCAACCATGTGACATTGTCAGAACGTGCGACATAATCGACCACGTCACATAATCGGACCATGCGACATAATCTGACCATGAAACATTATCCGATCATGCAACATTATCCGATCATCCAACATAATCCGACTATGTGACATAATCGACTATTTTTTTTTCAGGGATTTTCATCCTATTGGATAAATCACCCCATCCCAACGTATAATCGACCATGTGACATAATACGACCATGCAACAATGCTTGGGCCTAAAAATTATCTAATAACGCTCGATACGAGATGCCAGAAGAATCCTTGACGTTTTGTTATTAGGAAAAAGCAAGGTTGTTAAATTAGAAGGTTTGCTGACTTTTGCAATAAGTAGGCGAGGAGAGCGCGGAGATGAAGAGCGGAGGCGCTCGATATCTTTATATGTAAACATCGGAAAATTTGTTTGCGTTCAGGGCGTAGTTATGTGAATAGTGAATATTGCAATTAATAAAACACGCTCAAAGTGAAAGTTTTCAAAATTTTCCTGTATAAAGTGTGCATAATAACTCTACCTTTCAGAACTACAATAAATTCGGACATGAACCAGAGATTGTTACGCATGTAAGAAAAAATATCTGTGTAGTGAAAAGTAATCATGTTTCATTTCCGTTTTCAGATCACTCTTACGACAAACCCAGCTGTGACTTTATTGAAGAGGTGTTACGGGCGTCAGATTTTCAGTTTTTCCCCTGTTGACGGCGATACCTTCTCGAGAAATAATCATTTGCTACATTTTCCCTCAACCGGAGAATGAATGGAAATTGACCGCAAGCATTTGCGTCTTGTGTTAGTATAGTTTTCAAAGATGTGTGTTAGGTTCTCAACATTTCTGAAAACAACTAGGATGTTGGCATGAAACATCTAAAAATTCAACATTTTTTGGTGTTCCCCACAGTCCGAAACCCCCCATAATGCTTTACATTTTTTTTTTGAAAAGCAGGAAATAACACATCATATATCACAACTTTTTCTTTATTAATTCACAAAAATCTCATTATAATTTAGATCAACTACCATCCTAATATCATCTTGTTTTCTTTTGCTGCTCTCTGGCTTGTTTTTTCCCTCTTAGTCACTGTCTCGTAAAAATATACCCTGTATCGATCGATTTCATCCTACAATTGACGATTTTACTTCCAGACAGCATTTATCACTTCCAACTTCCAATAAGACCTGATCAGAAGGCTTACTTTAGTGACTCCGAGGTTGCGTTGTCAACCCCAGTCAGCTAGAGTTTATAACCTTTGTTTCAATTTTCAATTCCACTACTAGATATTCACTTACCGACAGCAAAAAAGAGTATTCGGGATATATCAGCAGCCTGTAAGTAACACCTTAAGACAACATTTGATTTCATTTTATTTAAAATTAAACAGATATACCTTGCGTAGCTTATTGCCACTTTTTTTAACCGATCGGCCGGCAGCAGCATAGACGAGCACTATAAGAGCAAGTTCACTGGTGTCGGGAAAAAGTGGTAGAAATTTTGACATTACCATGTAAAAACGTTTTCAAGATCTTTGGGCGTTGTATTTTTTTCCGCAGGTTTTCTATTTCAGCCGTATGTGATAGAAATATTGCTATTTTTGCATCACAAAATTTTCAAAATGTGCCACAAGTGTGAAAATTTCTAACACTTTTTCCCAACACCAGTGAACTTGCTCTAAGAAATAAAACAACAAAATCAGGTCTCCGCCGATTGAGAAATAATTTGTAAACAAACGCAACGTAGCCATGGTAGCCAATTTGAAAACCAACATGGCTTATTCGTTTATTCAAAGGATCATTACACCCAAGGAATATTTAAAGAAGGTAGTGTCGAGGCAGCCCTGCTTTAGTATTAGTACACACTGCGACGTCACAATCACGAAAAATCTGTTAATTTACTAGGAAATTTGCCTTTTTCATTGATAATTTGAAGAATTTGCTGGAAATGTTCCACTTTTAATACCTGTTATTCTAGAAGGATTCTTGCTCTTCAAGATTGGTACGAAAAAAGATGGATTTTCGAGTAATTTTTGTATGAAATAGACCATCGAAGTTCGAAAAAATGGTGGATTTTCCCTACTCAAATTTGCAAAACTTAAAAATTAGTTCAAAGTCTTCCATGAAAATGATCAAGTCAGTGCAGGTTAAGATCCTTATTACAAAAAAGTTATCAAAAAACAAACTGTGATATAAAACCACAATTATTTATTCGCATTTTAGGAAATCGAGTTAACAATAATCAATTGATGTTAATTGTTCTACATAAGAATTGAATATGGTAAACCGATTGGATAAAAATCATGACAATCAGTTAAACACTCAATAACTACCAGCTAGACCTTTTTAAAGTAGATTTTATCTTCGTTTTTGAACGTTTTAGCTTCAAGATGACATTGCGTTCATTATTAAAATGAGAAAAAAACATTATACAATCTTCAAAGGACCAGAAAATTTCATAACATAGTGAAATAGAGGTCTTACAACACAATCCAAATGGAATTGGAATTCATTTTCGTTCTAAAACATGTTTTTCTTTGAAATTTCTGCCATTCGCATATAAATTTTCGATATATTCGTTTTATTGACGTCACAAAAAAAAAAATCCAATATGGCTCTCGACACTACCTTATTTAAATATTCCTTGCAGTACACCTACTACCTACACCTACTACCTAAAGAGCCTGTAATAAAAACAAAAGAGACGCAATCTGATCCTTTCAAGAATAAATCATATAGCAACCCCGCTTTCATTTGGGCGCAGCACTGCTTTGCTTCAAACTTCACATGACTTCAATTCTGGTTGCGTTTATTTTTATTCGGAAGTGGTTTTTGGTCTAGCCTGCTGTTTCAACTAAGCTGTTTTTTGGTATTGTCATCAATAGAAAAAAAGTCAATCATGGAGTGTTTGGCAAAAAATTGTTCTAACAAAACCTGCCCTGGATTTAAAAATATATTTTTCTTCCGGTTCCCGACTGAACCAAAAAAACGGGAGAAATTGCTCGCATTCTGCCATCTTTCGGGGGATTCTATACTGGAATCCGCAACTTTCATTGATAAACTTTCCCTTTCGACTCCGCTGATCCGGCAACATCTTGTGCTGGCAATGAAAACTTAAAATTAAAAAAAAAATCCAACATGTTTTTCATTAAAAAATTATAACTTTACCAATTCAGTACCAAGAAATAAGACCTTGAGAATCTAGCTTCTAATCGAAATAGAGCATTCAAAAACATGTGTTTTGATTACCCTTTGTTTACAGATATGAATGATAATACTTTCGCTACCGCCGCTTTCGCAATTCCAAATTTTCCAGTTTGACAAGTCTTTTGCTCGATTGGAATGACACTGACAGAAAATCGAAAATTCCAATCGTGACATTTCGTCTCTTTTGATTATAGAGGCTCGTTACTACTACCTATTATATCCCAAGGCAACCTGTATACATATCTCAGGTGGCGATGGAAATCCCGTGCTAAGTGTTATGCCGTTTTCGTTTTTCTCCACTGGCGCGGGGCAAATCTTTCTCTGAATAAACAAACAGAATCGTCACCCGGGACGATGCAAATATATGGTTGCAATAGTCAACCTTATGCTTACCCCCAACACTGACAACTTCTACGGGTTGCAACCGCCTGCTTGAGGTTCAAACCTAGGACTATTCTAGTGAACTTCTGAATCAATAAACGAACACAAAAACAGCAGTTAGGACAAAACTCATGGATAACTAGGTTGCCACTGCTAATAAACGAAAACACTATTAGCACTGACCATACTGACTGGACACTCGATTTCGTTTTCTGGATAATTTTTCCAACAGTACGCAATGTCGATTCCAGAGTGCGCATCGATCGATTTGAAGAAATGCTATCCCAGTTAGGAAATGCCACCCAACTTTAAAAATAAAACACGCAATTTCTACGATAAAATCGGGCTAAACAGGACCATTTTTCCTACAGGGCATTTTTTGTCAAATTTTTCAGGTTCGCCACCTGCCGTCGGTATTGCGAACCTGCAAAATCTGACAACAAAAAATTAGACAGAAAATGGTTGAATTTTTGTTCTAAGTGTCACGTCAGTGTGGTCAGTGCTATTAGTAAAAGTTTTTTTTTTGTAAACATTGTAACCTTGACTATTCGTGACGTCAGTTGCATTTTCAAACAAACAACAATCGACAGCGAAAACTGGAGAAAAAATCATTGCCAACTGCTGTTTACGATTCTCGCTTAGGATACATAAACATCCTGGCAAGTGACGTAGGTTTTGTTTATCTTTTTACTTTTTGAATAACGAGTTCTGTAATAGTGTGTGTGTTTGTTCATCACCTTCTTTGTACCACATTGATCCCAAGGGGGGGTCGTGTGAGTTTAAATTTTCGATGAATTTAAATTGAAATTTACTATGTCCTTTTTCTTCAGCGATCTCTAAAAAAGCAAGGAAATCCAACTTTTAGGTCTTCTTCAGAAATTTCAAACATTTTTTGAAAAAATATTGATAACAGCTAAGCGGTACATTTAGTTTCGAAAACTAGTGTTTATCTTGCCATTTAGTACACGCTTGTTTTCTGTTAACCAGCAACAAATTTGAAGATTTTGTCTTGAATCAACGGAGCTTTTGAGCTGTTCATTGTACTGGGAAAAGATTTAAAATTATTTTTTATTCAAGTATCGTATTCCATTTATAAAAATTCTCTTCTGAAATGTCTGCTCTTATGTGAGAACTGTTTGCAAATAACAAAATTTTGCCCAACAATTATTAAACAGTAACATGAGAAGCTATTTTCCTTATAATTATATGCTTGTTCTCAAAAGGCCCTAACTTTACTATGGAGGACTTGGTGACGCTACTGTCGCTATAATCTCCAATTGGCTTCAGCAAGTAACAGTTCGGATTGACTCCCATCTCGTCATCGTCTTTGCAAGACACCTACAACAACAAACAATCGTATGGATGCTGTACTGTAATACTGAGGAAACAAGCAGCACGCGACATAACTGCTCTCATTTACTCTCCATGGGAAAAGAGGACCTGATATAGATGAGCGCTTTGGAAAGTACGACAAAACTGATGCCAGGGTACTTTGTAAACAGAACAAAATTTTGACTATTACGTGTCACTGAAACTGCAACCTTTAAAATAAATCAACCTGTAATTAACACAACCTGTAATTTTAATTTTTTTTTCCTTAAAAGCTAGCGAAGATTGATTTCTTATTACAGCAATTTAAGAATTAAATCTCACGTAATTTGTTTTTCGACCTGTAAAATTACGGTAAATGTCCTGCTCCTTTTTGTTACAGGACATTTGCGTAATTTTACAGGAAATAATTTTTGCTGTGTAGCGCAACAAGTTGAAAAACTAGTGAACCTCCATATAAGAGAAGCGACATCTGATCCCTCTTAAAATAAAATATGTGGCAACATCGCCGAAATCTTGGACAAAAAATCCCCAGCACTGTTTTCTGGCTCAATGTTCAAGCTCTAAAGTGAACGCTCCTTCTATCCAACAAACAACATTGAAATCGATGCCCGAAGGATCGCGATAAACGGTACGAATGACTTGAATTTCGTTAATAATCAGTTAGTTTTCTAACTAGAAACACGATTCACCAAAGCATTGAAACAAATTGCACCGTATCATAAATTCATATGACTAGCTAAAAAATTATCTGCTTGAACTATAACAACAATCACAATACCTTCCTTGGTTGAGTTTTCAATAAGAAAGGTAAAAGCTCTGCGACAAAATGCTCGGATCGATTGGAATCGATTTTGACAGTTGTTTTGCTCGATTGGAATTTTGTGTTTCAGATGTCACTTCTCTTATATACAGGTTCACTATGAAAAACCAATAGGAATATTGTTTTTTCTCGGTTTGAAGCAATGATTTCGGGTTTTAAGCACAATAATTCGAAGATCCGTTCAAATTTGTGGAAATAAACTAAATAACATACTAATAGGTAAGAAAATTCTCATGAATTCTTAATTTCCGCAAAAATTGCAAAGAAGTTTACCCACAATTCTTCGTTGGAGAGCGAGGTTCTTTCCACAACTGCTTTAATAATTTTGATAAATTAACATTAATCAAAACTTCAATCAATTTGTAGAGCCGTTTATATTTAAACATGGAAACACTTTCAATTTCCTCCCAATAGGCAATAAACAATTTCATTGAAAATCTTCACAAACAACCCCGAGCATTCCACTAATGATTTCGCCCAACGCTTTGAGGAGCTTCCGTAGAAAATTACGGATCAACAAAATCATCAATTTCCAGAGTCGTTCCTTTGAAACGGGACGGAGGCTTAAAGTTCAATCAACCTTCAGCTCAACCTCTCTCTCAGATGGAGGAGGCTTGTGCTATTTCATTCCGGCAATTCGAAATCGTTTATCCGCCGCAGCGTTCCGGGAGTTGTTGTTTTTATTCTGCCTCTGCTTGATAGGGGGAACCGATTTGCGGTTGTTTTTGGTTGGCCCAAGGACGAATCTTGAACCAAATGCCCCCGGAGCCTTCCGTAGCAACCGAAATCGAAAGAACCGTCTGATCTGCTCTCGTCTCGTTAGCAGATTCGGTCGGGTGTTAGTCTGTTATAAATTAATTAATTTCGGTACTCTCCGGATGAAATCGGTCGCTTGGTCGGTTTGCTGGCTCGATGGTAGGTTTTTCGGAAGATTGGTTCACGGTTTTCGGTTATGGTAATTTACTTCCCCATTTTTTCCTCTTTCGCGATTCTTTGTTTTTGCTTCTGAAAACACACGGCTTCGTTGGTCTGCCCAGGGCGTAACTTTTTTTCAAGTTGAACTCTCAGAAACGACTTCTAATTTTTAGTAGATGGATGATTTTCACTTCTTGATGCTCCCGTTTTTGGTGGTTTTGATTATACGCACGATTAAGCTTTGGGATACAATCAAATTAACGCGGACTTTAAAAACTTCGATCGCTACGTTTGGGAGATTGCTACTTTTTATTACAACAGGTTTAAGACGATTTTTAATACTAAACAGTATGATTTTTTTTTAAAGTAAATGCCCATCAATAAGAATTATGTTTTGAAATTGTTGCTTCATTCCAATACAATTTTGCAAATTTCATCCAAACATTCTAAATATGTGGCTTACATACATCTTATAATCAAATCTGATAAAAAAAATCGTTAGAATTTCCAATTTTTCTACATGCTTTTTTCAATTTCTCACACAAACATTAAAATATTTTAATACAAATACCATGGGCCAATCATTTTTATCTCTGGAATAGGTTTTCATAAATATCCACGCGTTCCATAAAAAAATTGATTCAAAGTAGTGCTGATTGAGTGAGATTCAAAGTAGTGCAATGACAACAATTAAAATGGCCAAAATGAAAAAAATGGATAAGATTACAAAATTGTATAAAAAAATATGACAGAAATCATAAGAACTACAAGCACGAAAAAAAGACAGACTTGACAAAAATAGAAAAATGAAGAAAATAAATCCTTACAAAGATTATGAAAATTGCCAATCAGCCAAAAGAAACAAATATGAAAAGAAAAAATCACAAAAATAATTTCATTGTAAAAAGTGAAAAAATAGTCTAAAATTAATGAGAAAAAAAATGAAAAAAAAAAAAATAAAATTAACAAATATAAAAAAACAAATAACAGAAAAAAACAAATAACAGAAAAAAAAACAAATAATTAAAAAATACATAAAAAAGCAAATAAAAAAAAACAATTACAAAAGCAAATAAAAAAAACAAAGGAAACAAGTAAATTATACAAACAATTAGGAAAAATTTCAAAAAAAATAATTAAAAAACATAAAAAGAAAATAAAAAAAAGCAAATAAAAAACCAAAAAAAAAAAAAAACAAATAAAAAAATACAAAAAAGCAAATAAAAAACCAAAAAAAAAACAAATAAAAAAATACAAAAATGCAAATAAAAAAAAAACAAAAAAAAAGCAAATAAAAAAAAACAAATTAAAAAAGCAAATTAAAAAAACAAATACTAAAAGCAAATATTAAAAACAAAGAATAAAAATTAAAAATTAAAACAAAACAATTGAAAAAAATATTTAAAAACAAGCAAAAACAAAAACAAATGCAAAAAGCAAATTAAAAAAAAACAAATAAAAAAGCAAATTAAAAAACAGATAAAAATGCAAATAAAAAAAAACAAATTAAAAAGCAAATTAAAACAAAATAATAAAAAAGCATATTAAAACAACAAATAAAAAAAGCAAATTGAAAAAACAAATAAAAAAAGCAAATAAAAGAAACAATGAAAAACACAAATTAAATAAACAAAAATATGGAAAAAATTGGAAAAAACAAAAAAAGAAATGGAAAAACATAAAAAAATGGAAAAACATAAAAAATGGAAAAAAATGGAAAAACATAAAAAAAAATTAAAAAAACAAAAAAAAATGTGGAAAAAACAAAAAAAATGGAAAAAACAAAAAAAATGGAAAAAACAAAAAAACAATGGAAAAAACAAAAAAACAATGGAAAAAACAAAAAAACAATGGAAAAAACAAAAAAAAAATTGAAAAAACAAAAAAGAAAATGGAAAAAACCAAAACAAAAATGGAAAAAATGGAAAAAACAAAAAAAAAAAAAAATTGGAAAAAACAAAAAAAAAATGGAAAAAACAAAAAAAAAAAAATGGAAAAAACAAAAAAAAAATGGAAAAAACAAAAAAAAAAATGGAAAAAACAAAAAAAAAAATGGAAAAATACAAAAATAAAAATGGAAAAAAATGGGAAAAACAAAAAAATGGAAAAAACAAAACAAAAAATGGAAAAAACAAAACAAAAAATGGAAAAAACAAAACAAAAAATGAAAAAAAAACAAAACAAAAAATGAAAAAAAAACAAAACAAAAAATGGAAAAAACAAAAAAAAAAATGAAAAAAACAAAAAAAAAATGAAAAAAACAAAAAAAAAAATGAAAAAAACAAAAAAAAAATGAAAAAAAACAAAAAAAAATGAAAAAAAACAAAAAAAAAAAATGAAAAAAACAAAAAAAATGGAAAAAACGAAAAAACAAAAAAAAAGGGAAAAAACAAAAAAAATGGAAAAACCGAAAAAAAATTGAAAGAACAAAAAAAAATGGAAAAAACAAAACTAAAAAAAGGGTTAAAACCAAAAAAAATGGAAAAAACTAGAAAAAAGCGAAAAAACAAAAAAAAAATGGAAAAAAACAAAATAAAATTGGAAAAAACAAAAGAAATTGGAAAAAAACAAAAAAAAAATTGGAAAAAACGAAAAAAAAATGGAAAAATATAAAAAAAATTAACAAAAATAAAAAAAAAATGGAAAAATATAAAAAAAATTAACAAAAATAAAAAAAAATTAAAAAATTTGAAAAAAATGTAAACAAATTGAAAAAAATAAAAAACCATAAAAATTAAAAAAAAAATATTTAAAAAAAAATAAAAAAATTGAAAAAAATAAAAAAATTGAAAAAATTTAAAAAAGAAAAAATTTAAAAAAATTTAAAAATTGAAAAACATAAAACAATTGAAAAAAATAAAAAAAAATAAATTAAAAATAGAGAAAGAAAATAAAAAAATTAAAAAAAATAAAAAATTTTAAAAAAGGTGAAAAAATGGTAAAAAAAGGATTGAAAAAAAAAATAAAAAAAAAAATAAAAAAAATTGAAAAGAAAACAAAAAAAATTAAAAAAATTTAAAAACAAATAAAAAAAATAAAAAAAATAAAAAAAAAAAAATCAAAAAAATTAAAAATAAAAAATAAATCAAAAGAAATGGAACAAAATAACAAAAACAACTGAAAAGTTAACAAGGAAAACATTTAAAAAGCTTAAAACATCTATAAAAAGAAAAAAAAACTTAAAGAAACTTAAAAAAACCAAGAAAAAAAACAAAAAAAGATACAAAAAAATTGAAAAGAAGTTAAAAAGAAAAAGGCAAAAAATTTAAAATTAACGAAAAAAAATGAATTTCAATAATAAAAAATAGAAAAAAAAGTAAACAAAAATTAAAAATAGAAAAATTAGCTACATTATTGAATGAAACTTAAAGAAAACAATGAAAAAAGAGAAAAAATAATTTAAAAGTATAAAAAGAAAGATAAGATCAAATAGAATGAAAGGTTAAAAAGGAAGAAAAGAAATAAAAAGAAAGAAAAGAAAAAAAGGAAACGAGAAATAAGAAAAAAGGAAAAAGAAAGAAAAGAACAAGGAAGAAAAGAGGAAGATTAAAAAAGAAAAGAAATAAAGAAAAATAAAGATAGGAAATAAAATAAAAAAAAACACAAAGAAAACAAATAGGAAACAAAGAAATCCCACAAAGAATTTAAAAATAACAGAGAAACATAAAAAAAAGAATGAAAATAAAAAGAAAAAAAACTTGGAAAATAGAAACAGAAAAGGGAAAAAAATTAAAATAGATGCAAAATGTAAATAAAACAAAATAAATTTAAGAAGAAATATTTAAAAACACAAAGAAAATAAATGGAAAAAAAGTAACAAAAACAAAGAGAAGAAACAAAAAAAAGATGAAAAGTAACATAAAAAAACAAAACAAAAATTGAAAGGAGTTAAATGCCGCTCATAGCAAGTCCGTCCCATTTGCGTTTTCATCATTTTTCAGTTTATCGCTGGAAACACTTCAATTTTATCTGTAGTTTGAAGAGAAAATTTTGTTTTCAGTACTTTGTTCTGATAGAACATTGAAAAAAAAAACCTCAAGAAAATTTGTCCCATTGAACGAATGATCGCAAGTCGGTCCCATATGGCATAAATCATCGCAAGTCGGTCCCACAGCCATAAAGGTCCAGCAAATGATTTTCAACAGAATCAAAACCAAAAAATAATCCTTATAAAGCAGAAATCTTTCATTACCCGTAGCAAAGACAGATTATGTTGATTACTTTGATTTAAAACGCATAAAAGTGCCAAATTACCGAAAGACTTTTTACGATTTTTCAATGCCATTTTTCTCATTTCAACAAAAACGCAAATGGGACGGACTTGCTATGAGCGGCAGTTAAGGAGTTCAGTATTTGCTGCAAAACACTGGACTCCTAAACTTTGGACAAAAACTAAATTGACAACAACAACAGACAGATAATTCTTTTGAGAAAGACCACCAAAAATGGACGAAACGTCGGGCATTTCAAAAGCTAAGTTGTTTGATTGAATCCTTAAACCGAAAAATAGCCAAAATTACTAGACAATAATAACATTATTGAATTATGAAGGGAGTATTCAAGAGTTTCATAACAACATGAATTCTTTCCTTTTTTGTAATTTTTACATATCAATAAACTCTTTGCTTTGCAGTTTGATATACGGATACGGATATTTCGGAGATTTACTCAGAGTTTTTTTTTGTTTGAATGAAATATAAAATTTATTTTTCTTAGAAGAAATATAAAAAATTGATCATCAATCTTCCCTAAATATAATGCTATTGTTCGTTAAAAGTCAGACTGTTTTCTACATATGAGTAGAACTACCTACTTAACAATCCGAATTCGACCGTCCGTACCCTGTAGGATTGGGCTCATTCGGGTTACGTACTGCTCCAGAACGACAATATCCAGCGGACCTACTGCAAAATTGGTCCGATGTTCGGCAAACATCGTGTAACCATTGCCCCCGTTACCGATCCAGGCGGCTACCGCTAATCGATATGTTTTGTTTGAATCCAGCGGCTCATACGTTGGCACTCGGCACTCACGACAGCGCACATCTACGGAAGCTACTCGTCTACCTGGTGGCTGAGTGATGTTGAAGGTAACTCGGAGGCCCGAAAATTGTAGAAAGTCCGCTGTGTTGTACCGACTAGCACTGTATTCGAGTGCTTCCAGAAGGTACTGTCCCTTGAGGTCGAAAGTGTCAACAGTGTTCTCGTACGGTACACAGGTGACCAAATCGTCAAATGTGAGAGGTCCTCGATTGATGGATGTTCTCATACCGCCATCGTTTGTGATTCCAATGGCTGCAAAAGTCCACACGTCCGCGCTTTCGGCTCTGTTGGTGAAGAAATCGACGAATGCGTCCGCGATAAGACTTCCTAAGTTACATTCTCCTAGGCGACATTCGGGCTTTGAAAGAATCACCCTCGATGAACCGACAGAACCTTTGGCTTGCTGATCAACTTCCTCGCGCCATGGAATCAACTCCCGCATGATTGTGGTATCCTGTTCGATTGAATCATCCAAGTAAACCGGATTACCTTCCCATTCCATTAGTTTTCCTTCGTCATCAAAGTAGGCCGTCAACCGTCCAACGTATTTGGTGAAACAGGAAGCCTGGACTACTATGACCCTTCTTCCGCTGGATTGCTCGACTACCACTGGATAGGTATCTTCTGCAACATCCGGTAAGCCTTCGGTAGATCCCGTGTACAAGAATGTATGCGAATGTCCCCCGACAATAATATCAACATCCGGACACTGAGCGGCGATTTTCTTATCAATCGTAATACCACAGTGCGAAAGAACAACAATTATATTTACACCCTCGGCCTTCAACCGAGCCGCCTCAGCGTTGATCGTTTCGACTTCATCCAAAAATTTCAATCGCTCTGTCATGCTAAGCGTATTCGTCAGGTGATGGATAACTCCTATGACTCCAATTTTTCTCTCGTCTCGCTCCAAAACCTTTGATTTAAGATACTTTCCTCTGATACCGGGCTCCTCACTGTCGTCGATGTTCACCGCCAAAACCGGACTTTTGATATTTTCCAAAAATGGAACCAACCCAGCTATTCCGTGATCAAATTCGTGGTTTCCCAAGGCAATCGCATCTGCCGGAAGCAAGTTCAAGAAGTAGCTCGTCACATTCCATCTCAACAAAGTGTACCAGGTACTTCCCTGGAAATTATCCCCAGCATTCAGGAAAATCGGATTCTTCTCCTTATACTGAACCGTTAAACTTCTAACCGCAGCAACAACCCGGGCATAGCCCCCAATGCAGCGTTCCCCCTCGTCACGGTTGCATCGAGTGGACAGGACGTTTGTTTCCTCGAACCGCGCGTGGAAATCGTTCCAATGGATCAACGTCAGCGGAAACAGGCCGTCCCGCTTTGTTATGATTGCTGCTCCATTTCGAGCGGCGGCTTCGGCGACTGGATTATTCTGAAGAATCACAACAACCGCAGCTAACAGAACGAACAAGTTAAGAACCCGACGGCACGCCATTTCTCAACCGGCCACGGCGACCAACCGACTGACACTACTCACTCGCCGAGCTGTTATCAATCCGCTGTCTGGGGAAAGGGTTTGCCCCAATATGATGGACGATCCACAGTCTGGTTCGTGATTGTACCGATAAGTTTAAATATACCTTCTCAGAGCCTAAACAGGTCATTTTAAATTCATAATGATAGGTTTATGAAATTATTCAAACATTATAAATTTCTAAAATGAAAATTTAAGGCAATAGGTAAAGACATTTTTTACCGCCACTGTATCACACATTATGTTTGGACGGAAAAATGGCTTAAATGAGTACTTCGTGAATGGTGAGACCGACACTTTCGCAGTAAACGATCCAAACAATTGCACATCGTAAATGTTGCAATTGATAAGACTTTATGGGAGCAGATTATAGAAGCGATTTTAATGGGTAGTAATTCAGACAAACACTAAATATTTAAAGCGCCAGTCAGTGTTGCTTCAAGTCGTTTTGTTATAGGTACACAAATCAGAAGATTTATTATGTTGCTAGAATGTGGAATTCAAGGCGATTGAATAGATCGTAATTGTCGAAACAAGATTTGTTGCACTCGTTTACTTTGAAAGTTTCAAATATCCATCCTGATCTGGAGTAAATAATCTACAATGAATAATGTAAAAAAGTTTTTAGAATAAGTTTTCATTGAACCAATTGGAATAATGAAGTTTATACAAACAGTGTTATCTTTATCAAAAGAATCACCTAATCATACCAGAAATTTTACCACAAGCCAGACATGTTGACGCTAAATAGGGTGTAAATCAAAGGTAATCAACGTTTTGGTTAATCGATTTGATTGATAAAAAGTGCCCTATCGCGGAGCATGGCTACTTAGTGGTTGAAACGTGTTTTTTTTGGACGCAGTTGTCAAGCTTATTTCAATCAAACATGATTACATTTTTCGGCTACACAAAAACCATTTTACTGAACTGATTTAAAAAAAAAAAAAAAAACAGAGATAGATCTGAATCAAGATGAACATTTTTCAATTACACACATTTTTCAAACGTAATGTTCTGAGTTCGTCTTGGTACATCTTCGTACCTGAAAATTATCACATTTTCAAAGGTGATGAAAAGTATTGGGGAAACATGAGAAGTCAAAGAAAGAATGAACATAAGCCGTAAATATCATGAATATTTCGAAAAAGATATATCGTAGATTCAACTATACTGTTATAGTTGATTCAACTATACTGGTATAGTTGTTTTAACTATACGATAGATTCTATTTTTATTATTGATTTATTGAGGTCAACTATAGACTCATACCATGACCGTAAAAAAGGGGGGGGGGGGGGTTGGGGTTTGGTGGTTAATCCCCCCATAAGAGTCCATCAAAAGCAAGCGAGGCATTCTACTCTACACTCAAATTTTTACAGATATTCAAAATTTTCTCACTTAGTGATTCATTTCCTAATACTAAATTTTTATTCTGGTTCCTTATAATCAATATTGAACATGTAGGATTTGTGTTCCAGATTATGTATCCTGTTCAGGAATCTTGTTTTTGGTTCCAATCATCATTAAACATTGCAATAAAAAGCTTTGCTGAAATCGTCGTTTAAATTTGGTTTTACATTTCCTTCGAAATTTGATTTATGATTCTCGAAACTCATACGCATTTTTTTTTACATTTAGTTAATATTTTTCCAAATATTACGGGTTAGAAATAAAAAATTGAAATAAAACTGATTTCAATTCATGGCTCATATTTCTAAATTTGGAAACCGTTTTATGTACATTTCAGAAAACGTATTGAAAATTCAAATTTTCAATTCAAGTTCAAAATTCAGATTCAGATTCAGCTCGTAAATGAGTTCCACAATCAAAATAAAATTATCAAGATGACTATTTCTTTAAGGATTTTAATTGCAAGAGATTGCAGGATGAGAATTCTGATTGTTAATTCGATTTTAGAATTTAACCAAATTCAGTTCGTTTGCATGATTAGGCTGAAAATAACCAAAAGATATTGAATTATAGTTCATTTTGCAAAAAAAATCAACCACAGGAATTTATTTCTCATGAATTAATTGATGATCGAGAAACATGTGTCTTCTCTTTAGGAAATTCAAAGGATTTCCATTTGTTTTGGCTTATTGTTGAACATTTTTAATATTTTGAGTATTTTCAAGAACCAAACTTCAAACAACAATCTTTAACAAAAATTGAGTTTGCATAAATCCGATTTGTACTGCAAAATTTTAATCTTTAAATTTTACCTATGAAAATTGGATTTTTTTTTCAAGTCAAATAAGCAAAATTAAGTTGGCCAGATTACCGGATTTTACCCGGACTTGCCCGGATATTTTATAAAACAAATAGGAAAAGGTTCAGCTGCCCAAATTTTATTGAAAAATTAAACTTTTTTTTGTCCGGATTTATTCACATTTTATTTGAAGATCAAAAAAGAAAATAAATTGAATCATTATAATTTTAAATTTTGTCGCCCCAAAAATTAAATTTTACAAGCTAGATTTATTAAAATAAACATAAACGATTTTTTGGGAGACTGAAATACGATTAAAATCTGGTTGTTTTTCGGCGTTCAATTTTTTTTCAAATTATTAAAAAAATTCCTTGAATTTTGTTGAATAGTTCTTGGATTTTTGTCAAATTTTACCTAATATTAACCGAATTTTGGTTTAAAAATTTTGCCAGGTTTTAAATAAAATAGCCCAGATTTGCTCGGCCCGGATACGTACGGGAGAACTTAAGTTAAGTTCACCAGATTTTGATGCAAACTTAAGATTTCAACCATCAATGAAAGTAAGTTTCCTATTTTGGTGCTTAAGGATTCTTTATACAAATCATCATTTGAAAGATTTTAGGATGTATTTTCAAAAATTAGTATCTAACACGAAAACTTGTTTCTATTTCACTAGAAAAACGAGCTTAAAAATGAAT
Organism: Uranotaenia lowii; assembly: GCF_029784155.1. NCBI lineage: Eukaryota > Metazoa > Arthropoda > Insecta > Diptera > Culicidae > Uranotaenia > Uranotaenia lowii. The sequence continues at coordinate 366,577,212 of NC_073693.1, forward strand.
AATCAGATAGTATTTAAAAATAATAAGCAATGCCATAGAAAAAAATAGGTCACAAACCCCCCCTCCTCCCATTAGTCAGCTCTTCCTACGGCCCTGACTCATACTATAGTCATACTCCAAGTAGAATCGATGTTTTCCACTAGGGGCCCCGGCAGTTTTCTGTAGTTCGATTTTTTTTGTCGGCTTCTTCGGCCAGGAGTTTTGGTGAAAGTATTGAACGCATTTTCATGGTACTTGGTACTTGGTACATGGTGCACTGCGTCGACTGCCTTGGCGAGACCCCGTAAGGCTACCGCCTTACCCACAAAAGTACGTTCTTCTGTCTATATCGTCTCTGAGTTAAAGAAGAACATATTTGCAGAGAATGTTTGTATACGATATCCTGACAAGCACTGTTGACTGTCCACAATTGATCCAAAGCTTGAGTTTGCACGCCCCAGCACGCCGTTTGCGCAACCAAGCCGCCTTCTGGCTACTTAGAAGCAGAACAGTTTTTGGACAAAACCACCCGCTTAATCGATGTTGTCAGGTCTTCAACGATGAGTCATACTTGTTTGACTTCAATGAATCAAAATCAATGTTTAAATGTGCAATCCGTGACTTCCCTAGCTTTAACGTAACTTTAATTTAAACATAAGTTAATTTTTTTTAACACTCGGTCTGTAACTATGACGGCAGTCAAAGACTTAAATAATTAAGTACACTATAAAGGCTTTTTCCTGATAGTCCTCTTCTCGATGGATCAGCTAGGAAGGAGGGCCACGTCGATTTCGGTATTTTCGGGGTTTGCTGGTAACCGGAGCGCAGTTGGTCAAACGATGCCCACAACGGCCGATCTGGTACATTACTATAACTGCTGTCAGAACACACACAACAATAAAGTTTCCTCCTGGTCGGTTTTTCTTGTGGATGACAATCATGAAAATATAGTAAAATTTATTATATTTAGTGTTGAATGTCTCAAATGAATCATATAATTGTTGTTGAATTTATCATGTTTAAAGTTGAATCAATCATACCAGTATAATTGGATCTAAAATATTTATAGTTGATTGCATAAGGTCTATCAGCAGTTTATAGCTGAATCTTATATATTTATAGTTGAATGTCTGGATTCAATCATACAATTGTAGTTGAATCCATCATATTGATAGTTGAACCAATCATAGTTAAATCTATCATATTTATAGTTGATTACATAAAGCCTATCACCAATATATAGTTGAATCTCAAATATATCTATAGCTGAATGCGTAAAAATCAACTATACTTTGATGATTAGTATAAAAAGCTTAATTAATTGAAACATCTGTCGTCTTTTTTATCCATGGTGTGTCATACCATAGTTGGTTAAACACACACACACACCCCTCACCCATGAGGGTCCAAAAAAAAATTCAAGCAAAATTTTCTTCTCTAAATTAAAAATTAACAATTCTTTATTTTTAGGTTTTGGCCGACTAGAACTAAGGGCAAAACCTCTAGATCTTATCCCAGGTCCACAATTCTTCTACAGTTTTTCAAAAAATTTCTCAATTGATGATAGACATTCAAAGGCTGTACTCGAAAAACGCTATCAAAAGTTATTCACAAAAGAAGTTGGTCCATGAATTTTGGCTGCATTCCTTAGTCTCCAATAACGATTTTTCTATAAAATTAGACTTACTAAGGTTGTCTGATTGCCCGGATTTTGTCCGAATGTTTAACTTCATTTGTTAAATCGAAGAAAAATTAAAATTGCTTGGTGATAACAATCATGTATTTTGCATCCAAAACATTTTTTTGAGCAAAGTTTATCCAAATAAACTGGCTGATGTGTTTCGATGAAAAAAAAAAAAAACACAACTTCATGAGTTTTTAAATTGGAGGATTCCCAAATTTTCCTGGATGTTGCCTAGACATTGGATTGTAAAATTTGAAATCGAAAGCCCGGATATTGCAAGGTTTTTAGATAAAATTGCTTGGATTTGCCCTGCTCGTATAAGTGCGGAAAAATATCTGGTGAGCCTAGTGTTGAATCGTTTCAGATGTTCTAGTTCCAATTTTATTTATAAATATCAATACTCGTAGTCTGCGACCGAATTGTGAATTCTGTATCCAGTTTATCATTCTTGATTTTCAGTTCGGTTCATCATTGGGACAAAATCCTTATTCGAAACTCTGCATTTATAACTAAAATTAGATTCATTTTCCATGTTCGAAACTAGTCATTCCGGAATATTAAAAGAAAATATTTGAATTATTAAATATTATTGTTCGTAATTATTGGGATTTTTTTTGGAATTAGATTCAGAAATCGATTTTCAATTAGGAATTAAGAATTCGTATTCAGGTTCAAAATACATAATTCAGATTCTGAATTAAAACTCAAAATTGCTCCAAACAAAACACAAAACAGGTGAAAACCACTATTATAAAATAAGATCTGAACCTACTTTCGAGATTGCGTTTTTGGAAAAATATAAATTTAAAATTTATTTTTTTCACGGGATTTTAATAATGAAATAAATTGTTAATGATAATTTATTCTTGATAAAATAACTTGTTCTTAATTTTCAGGTTCAGGAAAACTCAGCTGGAAATATATTTTAGTGGTTTGTTGTTAAAGCTTCACCTCGCGATATTGCGCTTTTTTCAATTCGATGGGATCCACCGAATATAAATCTATTTGATTCTGCATCTGATTGGACAATAAAGGGAATGTTCAAAGGTAAGTAGAATTTTTCATAACTTCCAACACCATAGCTAAGGTCTCCTTTTAATTATGGGGATACTTTTTTTCGAAAAAAAAAATTCTCAAATGTATCCAAAATCTAAGCAAAATCCAAACCAAAACATTTTTTGGAAATGGAAAATTTAAATAAAACTTAAGTAGAACATAGGTAAAGAGACTGAATAAAAAAAATTATGTGTTCATTTTTCTCTTAAATTCTCATAAAAAAGCCTTGATTTTGGTCAGCCCGGAGTTTACCCGGTTTTTGAGTTGAAATTTTTTAAATCCAATGCCCAGATTGTGCGAGGTTTTTGGGTAAACATGCTCGGATTTGCCTGGCCCGAGTACGCTTAGATAAATTCCTAGAAAGTTTAGGTACGAAGTTGTAAATGATAATTAGAAAATTTCTCTTAAAATAATTTCTAAAATAATGAAAAGGGAAAAGTCAGGGGCTGAATATATCTATTTGGATTGTCAGGAGAAAAGGAAGTATTTTATGATGTCCTGACAAACCAACCAAACACGATAAAATACTTGATTTCAAAAAGAAAATTTAGGCGCGTATATTTCCTTTGAACGAACAATATGTTAGATTTGTCGCTACGAAGCTATTAAGTAGGTATTGGATTTGTGCCCTTTGTTAACTGTTCGGAGGAGTTTATTGCATACTCAAAGGCACTCACTGTCAATTACGATATAAAGATGCCTTCTTGAATACGGAATGTTTAGGTAAAGTATTGAAAGTTTTTGTAAAAAATATTTCTCTCGTATATCTTGTATGAACTGAAACAAACAAGTTCATTTTTCTGATAAAATGGCTCTTATCAAAAAGTGTACATTTCGTAAAATTTTACAAAATGAAGAGTACGCCCATTTCTCGATCGAAAAAGATTACATATACTCTTAACAGAGTACGGTACGGTACGGTACGTATGGTATCCCTAATCAGATGCGCAAGAAGAACTCTATTAGAAAACAGTTCCCAGCATTTTCTTCTTCTTCGTGAACACTCCAGCTCTCTGAAGACAATTTAAACCCCAGAAATGACGTTTCATGTTGTCCAATTTTGCATTTTTCTTGATAGATTTCAACATTGTGATTTCTCAATCGTTCCATGACAATTTTAAATCTGCCATCGTCGTGCCATGTCGTCAAGATACGTCTCAGTTCGGAAAAATTATAGTTTGCATAATCTCTTGGAAGATGTCTGGTACGTTTGATAGACCGAACGGTAGACGACAACATCCATACAATGCATCCCCTCCCAGCAAAAAAAAATGGTCAAATTTCTACACCTTTCGCCTAATTGGACATGCGTTTTTGAGATCTAAGGTGGAAAACCATGTTGCTTCGTGAAGTTCCATTATTATTGATTCAAAAGTTGGCATTTGAAGTTGGTAGCTTAAGCTTGAGCTTGAGCTTGAGCTTAGATAAACCGTACATTTCAGTAGTTGCTACTCCGTGATTGACAAGAACCATCAAAATTGTACAAAGATCCAAATAAATGGGGCTTGGGATTAGCTTACGATTTTCTGTGTACACGTTACGAAGGTTCCTTATCTTATAGGTCAATAACGGCGCCGGTCACGTCCTTACGGTTCATCGGGGAAAGGGAAGGATTGTTAGTTCGACTTCCGTTGCTACCAAAGACCGAATACACCTCTAAATCTCCACGGTCGTCACAGGAAGGATGGTTTGTTAGTGGGGAAGGTAAATAAGATCTGGATTCCCATTAAGAAGGGATGTGATCAAAGCAAAGTCAATATTTAATGATCCTGCCTTCAAATATTTCCCCCCGTAAATTCGCCCTAGTAGTACGTGCCGCGCAAGTGTGAATCGAGCCTACAACGATCTCGGGAGCGGCCTGGCTATACGTTTTGGCATTCAACCCCAGCTGGGAAAGTTCTCTGGCGGTAGCTTGTGTGCAAGTGAAAGGACGATTTTATCGGTAAGTTTGCATTTTAGTACCTTTGTGAACCTCTTTTTAAGCATTGTGTTTGGTCATTTTATGCTGCGGAGAACTACGTCTAGGATAAGCTGTTCTCGATTCGGCACACGGCGAGCAAAAAGCCTAGGGTTGCAGCCCCAAAGTTGCAAGCCAAAGTAAGGAGGAAGACCGGACCACGGTCGGAGTAGAATGCCCTTTCGGCGGGGGCATTCGAGTAGTGTGCGTCCGATCCTAGCAGTAAAGAAGTAAGACTTGACCTTCGCAGTCGAACTCGTAGGGGGATGAGTATTTACGCCGCGAAATACTCTCGGGTAGGGTGACTTCACGTCGTCGGCGGGTGATTCACTCGAGTCGATGTAGGATGACGTCTTCGCCGGGAATCATCCGAGTAGTTTTTCGTAAAGCCTCGGACGTGTGCTGTGACAGGTGCGAGTCTAGGATTAGGTCTTCTCGATTCGACACACGGACGATAGTCGTGTAAACCGAGTAAGCCTCGAGTTACGAGTAAAGGCCGGACCTCGAGTCGTGAGAGGAGAGGTCCTTAGTATCGAATCGTAACAAGAGGCAGGGTATATATGCTGGAGTTTTAACTTGAAATTGAGTTAGCCGATGAGCGCTTAAGCGCGGACTTGGTCTCCCATTGCGGGTACAGCCTTCGATGCAGGTCCGGATGGGAATTATGACCAGAGACCCCAGGTCGACTTTATGGCGTAGGGGTGTCGACCAATTGCACCCATAGACCCATAGTAGCATACTGGGGGGACGCGGTGGCTCGCCGTGTCTTGGAATGCAATCCGTAAAAAGGATTTACCACCTGGGTGATCAACTAATAAAAAAAGATGTAGTCACAGTGGTGGAAAGCACTGCTAGAAGTCTAGGCCCCGCTCTTATCATGAAAATAACCCAGCGTGTTCATCTATGGCCCTGGCCAGGTTGAAGGAGGATGTTAATACTGTCTTCTAATGCTCAACGGAGCTTTTGTCGATTTCAGTGCCGTGATTAGCTGGCGCATATTCAGGAATGGTAGATACGTTAAAAAGAGTTGTTCCATCCCAAGGTGTGCCAACTCTTTCAATTGAAACATTCGGATGGCACGAAACTTCGCTAAAGCAGCTCTTAGCGAATCATTCTCTTGTTGTAGAGAAATGTTTGCCTTTGTTATAGCCTTGATTTTTGACTCAAATTCTGCTTTGTTCCTTTGCAGTTCATTCCGAGCTTCATTCCACTGGTACATCATCGTATCCTTAAACGATTTATAACTTATAAACAAATAGGATTAATAAATAGGAAAAACAAAATAAAAATATTTTTTTCTTTTTTTTCTTTATTTTTTCTTCTTCTTTTTCTTCTCCTCATCTACAGTTGGTAGCTGTAGTCCAAAAGAACAAAAATTATTCAGGTTTACTGAACCGATTTTTTTTAAAGTTCGTAGATGGGGGCATTTGAGGCCGGAGAACTAACGCAGAGAGTGGGCCTCTCATACAATTTTTTTTTGCATATCTCGAAAACTAATCGACCAATTGTAATCAAAACTAGCATGGGATGTTATTTGGATAGGGGAAAATTTTTTATGATTGTTTGAGGTACCCTTCTCTTCCATTATGGGGATATGAGAGGCATTTTTTGGATATTTTGAGAACTAATCAAGCAAAAGAAAGTAGCATTTTGGGGTTCCATGATATGATAACCCTTATCTATATTCACCTGTAAGTAATCTAGTTTTATATTCGTGATAAGATAAAATTAAGAAGTGAAAAAATATGAACTAATAGCTCACGAATCGACACGTGCTTCTGCTTTACCCAGCCGATATCAATGTTGAACCGGGCATGAAAAGCATATGATTGAACTACCACCCATCACCACCCACTGCTAACTCTAAGAGAGAGCTTTCGCTCCGAATGGGGGGACTTGTGCTCCAATGTTCTCCCTCTCTTTGTGTTGCGTTTCACGAACTTTCAAGACTTTTCTCCCCCCAAACCGATAAAGCGAGATGGTTGGTTATTCGTTTTATTTTGTTCGCTCTTTCTTTAGTATATACAGTAGGGTCGGGTGTCTCAATATGATTTGTAGCGCCACATTCCGATACGCGAACGCGGGCAGGCCTACGCATGAAGCACGCTGTTATCTTTTTTGCTGTTGCTGCTTCTTTGATTTTTCAATTCGTTCTCGTACCTTCCTCACTGTGTTTTGCTGAAACGCTTTCTATTTTGTGTTTGCACTTTCGGTTCGGATGTTTTACGAGGGGTGAGGAGCGCTGGGTGATAAACACGTGCGATAAGTTTCGATACCCTTCCCCCTTCCCTAGCTCCTCGTCGGCTTTGTCGTGGTTGGCTTTCACAAAATAAATATCAATTCCGTTTTGTTGTCCGGGTTCAATATGTTTGTCAGCGATTTGTCTCTCCGATATTGTCAATGAACTTTTTTTTATGATCTTTCAGAAGATGGAGGTGCTGGTTTTTTTCGAAGAATGAATTTTTAAAGTAGCATTTTTTTCGTTCTTAAAGTTTTTCATATTTAGTTGGACAAAATCAATCAGTTTTTAACTTTGAAATTCAAAGGCAAACGGTTGTTGAACTCATTGAGATAATTCTGAGATATTCTTCAAAAAGATAAGCTTCATACTTCATTCTCTACGAAAAATATGTTGGGCAGACGTTCGCCTAGTAAGAAAGTTATTTCTAGAAATATCTGAATTAGTTAATTTTCCTAGAAGTCTCAACTGTCCTCCACGTGCCTTGAAAGATCAAGTTAGCTTTAATAAAGGTCAATCTCATTTCTACGAAATCAACAGAAGATTTCCTTGAAGTTTTATTTTTTTTCACTTTTGCTAGGGCAAAACAAATTTGTCTGCATATAAACTGTTTTTTTTTAAAGGGATTTAAGCAACACGAATCAAAATCGGTCGGTAAAGTGCATTCACCCAGTACTGCTAGACACAGTGAGGTCATCTTTAAAATTTATTTCTAAATTACATTCCAAACGGCAAACCTTGTTGGACAGATTAACGACGCGTGCTGAAAAAAAAAAAACACTTTTTGCAACTTGTTGCATAAACAACCATTACCTGAGTAGTCTTGACTGTGAAATTCGACTGATAGTTTCTTTTAAGGATTTTTTAACGGCTATCAGTCTCGGATTTTTTTAGTAAAAACGACTGTTTTTTACTCCAACGGTTCGATCCTTATTGGATCTTCATCAGGGGCGATAAAGTGTCGTTTTCTTGTTAAGTTTGGTTCGGCTTATCTTGAACTGCTGTCATTGGGTTTTGTTGACGAATTTTCGTAGAATATTTTGTCTATTGAATATTGGGAGTTTTACAATTTTCTGCATCGGAACTTTACATTGTGGACTGTTTTGGTTTTCGAGTTGTTTAAAAGTATTTAAAAACAACTCGAAAACAAAACCCAATGACAGCAGTTCAAGATAAGCCGAATCAAACTTAACAAGAAAATGGCACTTTATCGCCCCTGATGAAGATCCAATAAGGATCGAAACGTTGGAGTAAAAACAGTCGTTTTTACATAAAAAATCCAAGACTGATAGCCGTTAAAAATCCTTAAAAAATTAACCAAAACAATCGGTTCATTCATAAAGACTGATAGTTTCAGAATTTGAAAAAAAGAAGAATAAAAGAAGAAAAAAGAAGAAAAAAGAAGAAAAAAGAAGAAAAAAGAAGAAAAAAGAAGAAAAAAGAAGAAAAAAGAAGAAAAAAGAAGAAAAAAGAAAAAAAAAGAAGAAAAAAGAAAGAAAAAAGAAAAAAAAGGAAAAAAAAGAAAAAAAAAGGAAAAAGAGGAAAAAAAAGAAAAAAAGGAAAAAGAGGAAAAAAAAGAAAAAAAGAAACAGAAAATAAAAAAAAATAAAAAAAAATAAAAAGAAAAAAAAATGAAAAGAAAAAAAAATGAAAAGAAAAAAAAATAAAGAGAAAAAATTAAAAAAAAAATAAAGAGAAAAAATTAAAAAAAAAAATAAAGAGAAAAAATTAAAAAAAAAAAAATAAAGAGAAAAAATTAAAAAAAAAAGAGAAAAATTTAAAAAAAATAAAAAGAAAAATTTAAAAAAATAAAAAGAAAAATTTAAAAAAATTAAAAGAAAAATTTAAAAAAAATAAAAAGAAAAATTTAAAAAAAATAAAAAGAAAAATTTAAAAAAAATAAAAAGAAAAAAATAACAAAAAAATAAAAGAAAAAAATAAAAAAAAATAAAAGAAAAAAATAAAAAAAAAATAAAAAGAAAAAAATAAAAAAAAATAAAAAGAAAAAAATAAAAAAAAATAAAAAGAAAAAAAAATTCAAAGAAAAAAAAAATAAAAAGAAAAAAAAAATTAAAAAAATAAAAAGAAAACAATAAAAAAAAATAAAAAGAAAAAAATAAAAAAAAATAAAAAGAAAAAAATAAAAAAAAATAAAAAGAAAAAAATAAAAAGAAAAAAATAAAAAAAAATGAAAAGAAAAAAATTTAAAAAAAATACAGAAAAAAATAAAAAAAAATTAAGAAAAATATAAAAAAAAAGAGTTCTTCTCTTTATTTTTTTTTATTTTTTTCTTTTTATATTTTTTTATTTTTTTGATTTTTTTTATTTTTTTCTTTTTATTTTTTTTTTATTTTTTTCTTTTTTTTTATTTTTTTTATTTTTTTCTTTTTATTTCTGTTTATTTTTTTCTTTTTATTTTTTATTTATTTTTTTCTTTTTAATTTTTTTTATTTTTTTTCTTATTTCTTATTGAAAAAAAAAATAAAAAAAATAAAAAAAATAAAAAGAAAAAAAGGAAAAAATTAAAATAAAAAAAGAAAAAAATTAAAATAAAAAAAGAAAAAAATAAAAAGAAAAACATAAAAAAAATAAAAAGAAAAAGATAAAAAAAATAAAAAGAAAAAAATTAAAAAAAAAAGAAAAAAATAAAAAAAATAAAAAGAAAAAAATAAAAAAAATAAAAAGAAAAAAATAAAAAAAAAGAAAAAAATAACAAGAAAAAAATAAATAGAAAATAAAAAGAAAAAAATAAAAAAAAAATAAAAAAAAATAAAAAGAAAAAAAATAAAAAATAAAAAAAAATTAAAAGAAAAAAATAAAAATTAATAAAATGAAAAAAATATAAAATAGAAAAAATAAACAAAAAAAAAAAAAAGAAAAAAAAAATAAAAAAAAGAAAAAAATTAAAAAAAAGAAAAAAAAGAAAAAACTAGAAAAAAATAAAAAGAATAAACTAAAAAAAAATAAAAAAAAACTAAAAAAAAAAGAAAAAGAAAAAACTAAAAAAAAATAAAAGGAAAACATAAAAAAATAAAAAGGAAAAAATAAAAAAAATAAAGAGAAAAAAATAAAAAAAAAGAAAAAATAAAAAAAAATAAAAAAAAGAAAAAAATAAAAAAAAATAAAAAAAAGAAAAAAAAAATTAAAAAATACAAAAAATAATAAAAAAAAATAAAAAGAAAATAATAATAATAAAAAAAGAAAATAATAAAAAAAAGAAAAAAATAAAAATATAAAAAAATAAAAAGAAATAAAAAAAAAATAAAAAATAAAAGAAAAAAAAATAAAAAGAAAAAAATAAAAAAAAATAAAAAGAAATAAATAAAAAAAATAAAAAGAAAAAAATAGAAAAAATAAAAAGAAAAAAATAAAAAGAAAAAAATAAAAAGAAAAAAATAAAAAGAAAAAAATAAAAAGAAAAAAATAAAAAGAAGAAAATAAAAAAAATGAAAAAAAATAAAAAGAAAAAATAGAAAAAATAGAAAGAAAAAAATTTAAAAAAAATAAAAGAAAAAAAACTAAAAAGAAAAAAAAGGATGCAAAAATCAAAAGTTAAAAAAAAGTAATAAGAAATCTAAAAATAAATTAAAAATGAAAAAAAGGAAATTGAATAAAAAAAATAATAAAAAGTAAATAACTAAATTAAAAAAATAAACAAAATTAATTTTACATTGAAATATTAGGGCTGCCTGTTTGTTTTGTTTTTCAACTTCTCATGGAATCGGATTCTTAGCTTCAATTTATGATTTCAAAAGTTTTGAATTTCTGAAAAAAATTGTCAGAGTAGTGTATTAATAATTTCTTTTTACAATTGCAAATAAGGAAATTAAAACCAGATGCCCTGATTGCAGTTTGAACCTCAGTGTAGTAACGCATTTGGGCTCATTCACTAATCTGAAAGCTCTTTTTACCACCAGTTCTCCTACGAAACATTTCCTTCAGCCGGCACGAGGATGGCAGCGTGTTGGACCAGAGCAAACGTTTTCCCCCCAAGACTTCTCCGAGAGGTTGGAGAACTTGGTTGGAACCTTACTCCACCAAAAGCTCTCTCTCACTCTCTTTCAACGATCCATGAACGAAAACGAAGTTGTGCATCCATTGAAGGGAGGCAACGAAAAAAAACAAACCGCTTTCCAACGCACTCCATCGGCTGGCTACTCAACTCAACTCAGCCTCAGTACAGCAGCCGGGGATCAAAGAAGCCAAGACCAGATTTCACTCGTCGTCGGACGGAATCCCGCCTCGCTGTTTGGGTTGGCCTGCGTTTTTCGTTTGGTTAGTTGTTCGTAGACCGTTGGCCGTGACAGGTGCTTGTTTCCTGAGCTTTTCAATCGTGCGTGTTGTCTGTCTTCAACAGTGTGTTGTGCTTGAAGTACGTATCAAATTTTTGGGTAGTAGGCGACGACCACGACGCGTATCGTGCATTTGACATGAGCTTTCGAAAATCTGTAGCAGCGTGCAAACAAACAACAACAACTTGGGGCGACGACGTCGAAGTCGAGGGCCGGAATTCGATATCTACAAAATAGTGGAGTTAATACCTTCCCCAGTGAAGCTGCCTGTAGAGGCCCATTGATTGGAGTCGTCTGTTGTTTTTACTGTTTTTGTTTTTGGTTTTGTTGCGGTTGTTGGTGTTGGGGACGAAGAATTTGTGTGGAAGTACTACAAAGTGAACGACATGCGGTGAAAACCAGTTCAGCAGCCGATTGCTGCTGCTGTTGTGTTTTGTTGCCGTTTTTTTTCGGCTGATGTTGTTGTGAATACTTCATTGACGACGAACCAAGTAGGCGGTGAAGGGGTCCAGCAGTTTCACTTCCCCAATATAGAAGAAGGAGGAGATATCGATGAGAGAGCACACTGAACACAAGTTTCTGTTAAGGTGGACTGGACGGACATCCTATTGGCCCTGCTGATCTTGGACTTGAAGCGTTTAGCGGCGAGTGATTTCTCAGGCGGATTAGGTGTGTGTTTGGGTTTGGGTGACGAAATGTGCAACCGCCATGTGTGCCGGGCAGGCGAAGTTCAATGAAACGGGCCGATGGGAGTTTCACCTACATCGACGCTTTGAACTGTGACTTCAAAAAATCAGAGTGCAGGCACTCTAATTTGAAGGGTGTTTTGGAACTTAATTTGTCATCTTAAGAACACGAACAGACAGATGAAAAATTCAAAAAATTGTTAAAACTCAAACATTTCTTGATGAAAAAATTAAATTCACGGTCATTTAAGATTTTTATTATTTCTAAAGACACTTCCAAGTTAGTTTGATTTTGAAGCTTTTGGAAAAAATTCTTTTCGTCAAATATTTTTACATTGACATTTTTAAAAAACATCATTGAAAAAACATTGTGAACTGTCTTTTTTATTATGTGATCCTCCAGCTGGAGACGGAGTTTCTCATTTACTGAAGCTAGTATGATTATAGGACTTTCCATTCCATTTTAAAATTGTATAAATTTCTTACTTTCTTCAAAAAAGTTCAATCTTGAAAATCAATCAGAATGAACTGATAACTTTGTGACTTTGTTGTGAACTGACGATTTCAATTTAGAAATTTTCTGTAACACGTCTGTCGCTCACAAAAATAGACCAAGTTGATCTGGATCTAGCAGTGTTATAATTTTTTTTACTTATGAAAAATTGAATGTTTAGAAAAAAAATTGGGAAAAAATATGATTTTTGAAAAAAATGTTTTTTTGTTATGATTCGATTAAGTCCCTCTAAATTATAAGTTGAGATAACTACTTCGAACCTCTTATTTTTATTTAAAAGTTACTGTTAAAGTGGAATAAATTTGCATTGAGCTTAAACACCGGGAAAATAGGTTTAAATTTACATTGGATTGAATAAAAGCAATCGAAAGGTTCCCTTTAATTCAACCACGGTATTAGAGAAGTGCAGATAGTAGATAGATAGAACATATTAAATGGCTGTCGAAATACCGGTATCTGAACTGGATGTCATGTAGATTTACATTTATATCTACTTTAAAAAAAAAACTAAAACAAAGGATGATAAAATTAACATTTTCATTTGTATTTTCTTCATTTGATTTCAATACAAATACACATATATGCTGTAAATTTGTGTTGTTTTTGGTTCTTTTTTCTCGCAGGGATTTTAAACCAGGTAGGTTTATTCATCCCGAATTTGTGTTGTTTAAAACACAAAAAAAGTGTGTAAAGCGATATTACAAATGTTAAAACAAAAAATGCAAATTCTCATAAACTGTTTTCAGCTTTGCTGTTCAACAGGCAATTTTTGCATTGATTCAACTATCTATAAAATCAGTTTCGACTTAACATTGTCTAAGTTTAATATAATTGGTGTCTGATTTTTTCAAAATTTTAACCAATTTTGCTCAAACTCTATTTCAATTTCGTCTCAAAGATTATACTAATAATTTTTGCCTCAATTTTATCTAATTGTTTTTCTTTTTTTTCAGAACTTTGCCTCAAATTAGTCTTTATTTTATCACATAAAAAAATTTCAATTCAGTTCTAACTTTGTCTTATTTTCATCTCAAGAGTGTCTAAAATTTTTCTCAGTTTTGTTTTCAATGCAGTTTCAACTTCGTCTTATTTTCATCTCAAGAATGTCTAAAATTAGTTTCAATTTTGTTTCGATTTAGTTAAAATTATTTCCAAAAATTTTACTCGATTTTGCCTAAATTGTGTCTCGATTTGTTCAAATTTCGTTGCAATTTTATCTCAATTAGGTTTGAGTTGGAATTTGATTCAATTTTAATGCAAATTCTCATAAATTGCGTCCAATTTTTTGTATTGTGGATTTTATCTATACTTTAACACAGATCTATCTATTTTTTCAATTTTTTTTTAAATTAATTCTAATTGAGAATTTATTCAATTTCTTTCTCATGCTTGTTTCGATTTTGTAAAAACAATGATTTCTCAATTTTGATACAATTTTGTTTTTATGTTGACAGTTTTTTACAAACAAGTCTGAATTTCGTTTCGATAGCACCCTCATTTAGTTTCATAAAGGTTGTAATTTTATACCAAGTGAATTGTGCCACAAATACTGGTCAAAACCTTGTTTCAAATTTGTCAAATTTTATAAAAATTTCGTCTTTATTTTGTCCCAATTAGTTCTCATTTTACTCTAAAGGTTCTTTCTCTTTTACCATCTTGTCTCAATTTTTCTTCCGTTTGTCTCGATTTTCACTCAATTTGATCTCAAGTTTGTCTTCAATATGTATCTGTTTTGTTATTTTTTTTAACAATTTTTGTCACAATTTTGTCTCAAATTTTCCTTCACTTTGTTCCAACATAAAATAAAAATGTCACAACTTAGTTCCAATTTTTTCACATTTCACATTTTGTCTCTATTATTTCTCAAAATTTGACTCATTTCTCTCATATTATGGCCCAATATGGCTCAAATAATGGCTAAAATATATTTGAGATGAAAACGCAACGAAATTTGAACAAATCGAGACACAGTTTAGACGAAATCTAGTAAAATTTTTGGAAATTACCAAATCGAAACAAACTTGAGAAAAATTTTAGACACTCTTGAGATGAAAATAAGACAAAGTTGAAACTGAACTGACACATTTTTTGAACTGGGATAAAATAAAGACAAGTTTGAGACAAAATTCTGACAAAAGAGGAATAAAATTAGATTAAATCGAGAAAATTTAAAGGAAAATATCAAACAAATTTTAATTAAAATTTGGAGAATTTGATATGTAATTCGAATTGATTTCTGTCAAAATAATGAAAAATTTAGGAATAAGCCATAGTTTAGAATTTTTAATTCAAATGAAAACTCAATCAAATTTAAAACTAAAACATAATTGAATTGAAACAGTTATGTCTTAATTTTAAATTCGATTCAGTTTCCATTTAAATTAAAAAAAACCCCTTTATCTGTGTCTTTCTTTCTCCTTTTTTCTTTATTTTGACAGAAATCAGTCTAATTTTCATAAAAAATTGTCTAAAATTTTATTAAAATTTGTTTAATGTTTTTCTTTGAACACTCGATTTTGTCAAAATGTTTCATGAACTGTAATTTTGAAACAATTTTGATTCTGTTTCGACAAGTCTGAATTTTGCTTCAAATACCTTTATTTAGTTTAATTTAGGTCTCAATTTTATACCAAGTGAATTATGCCACCTATATAAGTAAAAATCTTATTTCAAATTTGTCTAATTCTATAAAATTGTCGTCTAAATTTTATCCCATTTATTTCTCAATTCACTCTAAAGGTTCTTTCTAAGTAGGATTTGATCACAATTTTGTCTTAAATATTTATACGTTTTGTTTTTTCTCTATTTTTGTCAGAATTTTGTCTCAAATTTTCTTTCATTTTGTTCCAACATAAATTAAAAATGTCTTTACTTAGTTCCAATTTTTCACCTTTTCTGTGAAAAATCTCAAAAGAGTTTTAATTTTGTTTTAATTCAATTTAAATTTTGTATCAATTATTTCTCAAAATTTGACTCATTTTCTCTCATTTTTCCTCAATTTCGTTTCAATTCAATTATGTCTGAAGTTTGAATTTGATTGAGTTTCCATTCAAATAAAAAAAATCCCCCAAAATGTGTCTTTTTCTTTTTAATTCAAATTTCTTTCATTTTTTTTAAATTTTCTCAGTTTTGTCAAAATGTTTCATTGACTGTTATTTTGAAACAATTTTGATTCTGTTTCGACAAGTCTGAATTTTGCTTCAATTATACCTTTATTTAGTTTCATTTAGGTCTCAATTTTCTACCAAGTGAATTATGCCACCAATATAAGTCAAAATCTTGTTCCAAATTTGTCTAATTTTATTAAAATTTCCTTTTAATTTTGTCCAAATTATTTTTCGATTTACTCTAAAGGTTCTTTCTAAGAAGGATTTGATCACAATTTTGTCTTCAATGTTTATACGTTTTGTTTTTTTTTCTCTATTTGTGTCAGAATTTTGTCTAAAATTTTCCTTTTTCAAATTTTGTTCCAACATAAATTAAAAATGACTCAACTTAGTTCCAATTTTTTCACATTTCTGTTAAAAATCCAAAAAGTGTCTTTATTTTGTTTTAATTAAGTTTAAATTTTGTCTCAATTATTTCACAAAATTTGACTCATTTTCTCTCACTTTGCTTCAAATTCCATTTCAATTCAATTTGATTGAGTTTCCATTCGAATTAAAATATGTACTCTCAAACTGTGTTTTTTTTTCTAGTTTTTTATTTATTTTGACAAAAATCAGTCTGAATTTCATATAAAATTTTTTAAGTTTAAATTGAACTTTGTTATTTTTTTTGTTTGAATTGTTTCAATTTTGTCAAGATATTTCATGGATTGTAATTTTGAAACAATTTTGATGCTATTTCTCTCAATTTTGTCCTAATACTCCGAATTTAGTTTTCATTTTAACTAATTTTTTTTTCAAATAATTTCAAATTTATCTTAGATTTTTCCCATTTTTTTCTCAATTTGGTCTAAGGTTGTCTCAAAAGTGTTTTAGAACAGTTTTCTATTTGGGGAACTAAACGTCTCCAATATTTTTTTCTAATTTGACTCGATTTAGTCTCGATTTAATCTTATTTTCAACTCCAATTGCTTTTTTTTGTTTTAAATTTGTTCTACTTATGATTGAATTTTGATGTTTTTATGAATTTGGTTAGAATTGATGTGAATTTTATTTGATTTTTTTTAAACATTTGTCCTTATTTTAAAAACGTTTTTTTGAATAGTTTGGCTTCAATTTTACCTCAACTTTTGTTTCGTGATAATTTATCTGAATTTTGTCTAAACTGTTGATTTTGAATCAATTTTGGCTTAATTATGTCTAAATTGTATCTTATTTTTTCTGTTAATTGTTTTAGGTTTAAATTTGTTAAATTATGATTGGTTTCTTTTGTTTTTATGATTGAATTGGGTATAAAATTCATCTGAATTTTAGCTGATTTTTTTTAAACATTTGTCCTTTTTTCTTTTAAAGTTTTTTTAATTAATTTGGCCTCATTTTCAACTCAGTTTTGTTTCGAAGTCATTAGTCTCAATTTCGATAAAACTGTTCAGTTTGACTAAATTTTGGCTAATTATGTCTCAATTTTTACTTAACGTATCTAGTTTTAGTCTTATTTTTTTCTGTATTTTGTTTGAGTATTTTCCTAACCTTGTTTCAATTTCGATTAAATATTTCATGAAATTGATCTAAGTTTTCTTTCATTAAAACTTCAGTTTTGTCTCAATCTTATATGCATCAAATGTTGCCTCATCTTTTTTAAATTTTCGTCTTAATTTTGTCTCAAAACGTTGTTCAATTTTTTTTTTTATTTTCCTACCTTAATTTCGTCTCCAGATGATTTCAATTTTGTTCTAAATTTGTTTATACTGTAATTGAATTTCGGTGTAACTATTTTAGAATTTTGTATGGAATTCATCAGAATTTCATTTGAATTTTATTTTAAATTTTTTTCTTATTTTTAAGGTTTTTTTTTAAATTAATTTTGCCTCAACTTTATCTCAGTTGTGTTGAATTTCGTGAAAACTGTTTGGTTCGACTCAATTTTGGCTCAACTTTGTCTCAATTTTTACTCAACTGTATCTGGTTTTTGTCTTATTTTTTCTGTATTTTGTTTGAGTATTTTCCAAACCTTGTTTCGATTTCGATTAAATATTTTTTGAAATTGATCTAAGTTTTCTTTCATTAAAACTTTAGTTTTGTCTCAATCTTATATGCATCAAATGTTGCCTTAATTTTGTCTCATTTTTTAAATTTTCTTAATATTGTCTCAAAGGGTTGTTCAATTTTTTTTTTTAATTTAGCTTATATGGGGTCTCACTTATTTCTTACATTTTTCTCGATTTTACCTGAGATTTGTCTCTATGGTGTTAGATCTTTTTTAAAATTTTAATTATTTTTTTTTCTTGATTTTGTCTTTATTTAGTATCGCATTTGTCAAAATTTGACTCGATTTTGTCTCAATTTGACCTTAATTTTGTCTCCAGATGATTTCTTTTTTGTTTTAAATTCGTTCATACTATGATTGAATTACGTTGTTATTTTTTTAAATTTGGTATCAAATTCATCTGAATTTTATTTGAATTTTTTTAAGCATTTGTTCTTATTTTTTTAATTTTTTTGTTTAATTTTGCTTCAATTTTATCTCAGTTGTGTTTCAAGCTCATTTGTCTGAATTTCGTCAAAACTGTTTAGTTTGACTCAATTTTGGCTCAAGTATGTCTCAACTTTTTAGTTTTTGGCTTATTTTTCTGTGTTTCGTTTGAGTATTTTCCAAACCATTGGAATCAAAATATTCAATTTGATTGAATATTTTATGAAATTGATCCAAGTTTTGTTTCACTGAAGCTTCAGTTTTGTCTCAATTTTATATGCATCAAATATTGCCTCAATTTTGTCTCATTTTTTTATATTTTCGTCTTAATTTTGTCTCAAAAGATTGTACCATTTTTTTTATTTAATTTCGTCAAAACTGTTTGTCTCAATTTTGGCTTAACTGTATCTGGCTTTTGTCATATTTTTTCTGTATTTTGTTCGGGTATTTTCCAAACTTTGTTTCAATTTCGATTAAATATTGTATGAAATTGATCTACGTTTTCTTTCGTTAAAACTTCAATTTTGTCTCAATCTTATATGCATCAAATGTTGCCTTAATTTTGTCTCATTTTTTTTATTTTCGTCTTAATTTTGTCTCAAAAGATTGTACCAAGTTTTTTTTATTTATCACATCTCACTTATTTCTTGAATTTGACTCGACTTTGCCTGAATTTGGTCTCTATTGTGTTTATTTTTTTTTACATTTTGATTTTTTTTGATTTTGTTTTTATTTTAGTATCGAATTTGTCAAAATTTGGTCTCAATGCAGTTTTGTCTGAATGGAATGAATGCTTGAAATTTATTAAAAATTAGTTCGATTTTTTTCCGAATTATGAAAATTTTATCAAAAAATCGATTTCGAATCAATTTTATACGTTTGTTGTCTCAATGTGGTGTTTTTTTCAAACTTTGGTCAAAATTTTGAAATATTTATGAACTTTTTTTCCAATTTTTTCTCAATTATTTGTTTATTCTTTTTGACAGAATGTTTTCCCAGAGGTATCTCAATTTTGTTCCAATTTGGTCTTAGAATTATTTTTCCATCCAAACTCTAGATAATTTTGATTTAGAAAAGACATTTCA